>NC_046161.1:42560108-42784036 GCF_011064425.1 Rattus rattus
TGATTCCCCAGACCACAACAAATTCCTGTGAGAGTTAACCAGACAGAACCCTACTGTGCCCATGTGACCCGGGTTGGCCAAGTCAAGACAGATCTGGTGACATACACGAAGATGGGGTCAGAAGAAGGGCACCACATCTACCATTGAATCTCATGCGGCCCTGCTCTGTCATGCTCAGTCCTTGTATAGCACTCCACTCATGGGCTGGGCATGAGGATTCTTACAAGTCTTGGTAAAGATTGCATGAGAGGCAGAGTCATCCCTGGGGTCGGGTGTGTCCTGCTCTGTGTGTCCCACTTCCATTGACTGAAAGATCTTCTGCCCAGAACACGGGCTGAGCGGCAGAACATTCCTGTGGTGATTTGAGTGAAATGCCCCCCATTGGCTCACAGGGAGTGGTACGACTGGGAGGTGTGGCCTTTTTGGAGGAAGTGTGTCACCGAGGGTGGGCTTTGAGTTTCAGATGCTTAAGTCAGGCCCAGTGTGACTCTCTCTCTTCCTGCTGCCTGCTGATCTAGATGTCTGGATCTGGTTTCCCCAGCAACATGTCTGGCTTTATGCTGCTATGCTTCCCACCATGATGATGATGGACTGAACCGCTGAACTGTAAGCCAGCCCCAATTAAATGTTTTCCTTTATTAGAGTTGCTATGGTCACGGTGTCTCTTCACAGCAATAGAAACCCCTAACTAAGACAATTTCTATTTCTGTGTTCACTCATATTTCCCTGAGGTGTTTATATTTTAATGATGAGCTCTTGAAAGGAGAAAACCCATCATAACTCAAATGGTACAGCTTTGGCTTCTTAATAGAATTTTGGGATAATGCTTTCTTTCAGAGCTGTCTAATATGTTAGCTACTAGCCGTGTGGCTGTTGAACATCTGAAATGTGGTTAGTCTGAATGGAGATGAGCCACAAGTGGGAAATACAATCCAGATTTTGAAGACTTAGCATAAAGAAATCATGTAAAATACCTCATTCATAATTTCAGTAAAGACTGCATGAGAAAAGAATAATAATTTGGATATAATGTATTAAATAAAATATCTTACTAAAATTACATTTATCTGGTTTTCCCTGTATTTCTATGACAATGGGAGAGATTTAGATTCCAAAATGTTGTTCATATTTACAGCTTGCTTTATATTTCTTAATTTTATTTTGTTTTGAGAATTTCATGTATGAGTACATCGCTCTTTCATCAAATTCCCACTCCAACTCCTCCCGTGTCCCCTCCCCATCCCTCTCTCAAATTTACGTGCTCTCCTGCCGAATCCAATTAGTGTTACCTGCATGTACTTGGGTATAGGGCTGACCTTTTGGTCAAGAAGGCTTGTTCCCAAAGAAAACTGACTCTTCTTTTCCTCTGCCTTTACTATTAAGCTGGAGGAGTGTTCTTGTGAACCCCTCACCATCCCTGCAGGAACATTGACTGGTGTGGTCTTACACAGGCAGCCATATTGTTGAAAACTCATGGGTGTGCTATCTCTGTCATGTCTGGAAGACGCTACTTTTCGGCAGTCCTCCTGGTCCTCTGGCTCATACAACCTTTCTGGCCCCCTTTCCTTGGTGTTCTTGGGTTGTAGGGCTTATATTTAGATATTCCATTTGGGTACATGCACCCCACATTCATTTATTTCACAGTCTGACCAGCCATGGCTCTCTGTCATAGCCTCAGTCTGCTGCAAAAAGCAGTTTTCTTTGACGAGGCCTGAAAACTGCACTCACCAAGAAAGCCCAAGAGTGCTCGGCTTATATTTTTCATAAACATATTATTCTTGACAACATTCGCATATTCTGTTTCTTTCATTCAAAACATATTTATTAAATGTGACTACTCTTTGCTAAGGATTTATTATGTTCCAGGAAGCTACATAGTTAATAGAATTGCTAATGTATCATTATACACAGTTTACAGATGAAGATGAGAATCAGGCTGATTAAGATCAAGGCCCACCGCCCTTGAAAACAAAGCACAACACATGGGTGTGGGTACGAGCCCTGCCTTGGATTTGGGTCTCACTTCTGCTGTCTTTGTCTCTGCTGGCCTGGTGCCCAAGAGTTAAACTCTCCATGTCTTTGTTTGCTATTATGTACTTAGAGATTACAACAGAACCTGCTTGGACTACTTAACAGAACTTAGCAACTCTCTACACATTAAATACTTTGAGGAGTACCTAGTGCATGATAGAAATGATTATCAGTGGTGGGTTGCTTTCCAGTGAATACAGCTGCAAGCTGCAAGCTAATCCTGTTTCCTCCAATGCCCTCTCCACAAGCCTGCAGGTCTTGCATGTGTCAAATACTCACTCTGCTACTAAAGCTTTACAGCATGCATAAGAGATAGATTTACCCTCAAATGGCTTACAGTTCATAGAGGATGCAAGAAATGTTTATAAGGGTAGTGAAAACCATCCTCAACAATAAAAGATTCTGAGGGAATCACCATCCCTGACCTTAAGCTGGATTACAGAGCAATAGTGATAAAAACTGTATGGTATTGGTACAGAGACAATCATGTAGATCAGTGGAATAGAATTAAAGACCCAGAAATGAACCCGTACACTTATGGCCACTTGATCTTTGACAAAGGAGCTAAAACCATCCAATGGAAAAAAGATAGCATTTTCAACAAATGGTGCTGGTTCAACTGGAGGTCAGCATGTAGAAGAATGCAAATCAATCCATTCTTATCGCCCTGTACAAAGCTTAAGTCCAAGTGGATCAAGGACCTCCACATCAAACCAGATACACTCAAACTAATAGAAGAAAAAGTGGGTAAGAGGCTCGATCACATGGGCACTGGGGAAAATTTCCTGAACAAAACACCAAGGGCTTATGCTCTAAGATCAAGAATCAACAAATGGGACCTCATAAAACTGCCAAGCTTCTGTAAGGCAAAGAACACTGTCAATAGGATAAAACAGTAACCAACAGATTGGGAAAAGATATTTACCAATCCTACATCTGATAGAGGGCTAATATCCAAAATATACAAAGAACTCAAGAAGTTAGACTCCAGAGAGTCAAATAACCCTATTAAAATATGTGGTACAGAGCCAAACAAAGAATTCTCAGCTAAGGAATATCAAATGGCTGAAAAATACCTAAAAAAAAGTTCAAAATCCTTAGTCATCAGGGAAATGCAAATTAAAACAACCCTGAGATTCTACCTCTTACCAGTCAGAATGGCTAAGATCAAAAACTCAGGGGACAGCAGATGCTGGCTAGGGTGTGGAGAAAGAGGAACACTCCTCCATTGTTGGTGGGATTATAAATTGGTACAACCACTCTGGAAATCAGCCTGGAGGTTCCTCAGAAAATTGGACATTGCACTACCTGAGGACCCAGCTATACCTCTCTTTGGCATATACCCAAAAGATACCCCAACATATAACAAAGACACGTGCTCCACTATGTTCATAACAGCCTTATTTATAATAGCCAGAAGCTGGAAAGAACCCAGATGCCCTTCAACAGAGGAATAGACACAGAAAATGTATCTACACAATGCATCTACACAATGGAGTACTACTCAGCTATCAAAAACAATGACTTCATGAAATCCATAGGCAAATGGATGGAACTAGAAAATATCATTCTGAGGTAATGCAATCACAGAAAAACACACATGGTATGCACCCACTGATAAGTGAATATTAGCCCAAAAGATCGAAATACTCAAGATACAATCCACAGACCACATGATGCTCAAGAAGGATGACCAAAGTGTGGATGCTTCAGTCCTTTTTAAAAGGGGGAACAAAAATATTCATCAGAGGAGATATGGGGACAAAGTTTAGAGCAGAGACTGAAGGAATGTCCATTCAGATTCTGCCCCACCAGGAGGGATACAGCCCATATATATACAGTCACCAAACCTAGACAATGTTGATGAAGCCAAGAAATGCATGCTGACAGGAGCCTAATATAGCTGTCTCCTGAGAGGCTCAGTCAGAGAGAGACAAATACAGAGGTGAATGCTAGCAGCAAACCATTGAACTGAGAACAGGGTCCCAATGGAGGAGTCAGAGAAAGGATTGAAGGAACTGAAGGGGCTTTCAACCTCATAAGAACAACAATACCAACCAACCAGAGCTCCCAGGGACTAAACCACTACCCAAAGAATACACATGGACAGAGCCATGGCTCCAGCTGCATATGTAGCAGAGGATGGCCTTGCTGGGCACTGATGGGAGGAGAAGCCCTTGGTCTTGCCAAGGCTGGAGCTCTCAGTATAGGGCAATGTCAGGGTGGGGAGGTGGGAAGAAGGGGTGGTTTCAGAGAAGGAATACCCTTATAGGAGAAGGGGGAGGGAGGGGGATAGAATAGGGGCTTATATTAGGAAAGGGAATAACGTTCAAAATGTAAATAAAATATACAATAAAAATGTTTATAAAAGTCATAAAATGGGGGTGTAAAAGAGATATATAATCACCCAAAAATGACTTCACGGGTGAAGTACAGGAAAAAGTGCTCAGAAGGTAAAGGAGGGGGTCACCCTCAAGTGGTGGTGACCAGATGATGGTCATTGGAGGAGGGAATACCTGGGCATTACCTCAAAGTAAACAATGTTAAGTAAGGATGCAGTGTAGGAGTGAACTCATGGGTGTGAACTGGTGAAGGCAAGCTTGGGGAAGTGTAAACTGGTGCAAGCAGGCTTAGGGAAGTGTGAACTGGTGGAGGCAGGATTGGGGAAGACTGAACTGGTGAAGGCAGGCTGGGGGAAGTGTGAACTGGTGAGGGAAGGCTTGGGAAAGTGTGAACTGGTGAAGGCAGGCTGGGGGAAGTGTGAACTGGTGAGGGAAGGCTTGGGAAAGTGTGAACTGGTGAAAGGCAGGCTGGGGGAAGTGTGAACTGGTGAAGGCAGGCTGGGGGAAGTGTGAACTGGTGAAGGAAGGCTTGGGAAAGTGTGAACTGGTGAAGGCAGGCTGGGGGAAGTGTGAACTGGTGGAGGCAGGCTTGGGGAAGTGTGAACTGGTGAAGGCAGGCTGGGGGAAGTGTGAACTGGTGAACGCAGGCTTGGGAAAGTGTGAACCGGTGAAGGCAGGCTGGGGGAAGTGTGAACTGGTGAAGGCAGGCTTGGGAAAGTGTGAACTGGTGAAGGCAGGCTGGGGAAAGTGTGAACTGGTGAAGGCAGGCTGGGGAAAGTGTGAACTGGTGAAGGCAGGCTGGGGGAAGTGTGAACTGGTGAAGGCAGGCTGGGGGAAGATCATGAGTGTTCTTATACTAGGGTGAGGATATGTGGCAAGCCACACAAAAAAGGAAGCTGGGTCATCAGGGTGGGGATGGCTTACTGGTAAGCCAGAAGTGGCAGACTTCAGTTTGTCCATCACACACTGAGGAATGCTGCTGTGGGCCGCTAGGCAGAAAACAACTACACAAACATGGCAGGCCTAGGGAATAAACAGGAGCTAGAGCCTGAGTCCATCTGCCTCCCCATCCATCGCTTTTCACTTTAGGAAGAACACTTCTTTCTGGTGTCCCCTTTGTCACCACCTTACCCCTTACCAGGCTCACCAACCACACACACCACCTGGTGTCTCCTCTCCTATTCTCAGGGTAATGGTTTCTTCCTTTAAGTTCAAGGGCCAGTTCAAGGGCTTCTTTCTCTCTTTAAAAAGTAAAGGGGCCAGTGAGATGGCTCCATGGGTGAAGATGCTTGTTGCCACATCTGGTGGCCTAGGATCAGTCCTTGGTACCCAGTTATTGAAAAGGCAAAACCAACTCTTGCAAGTTGTTTTCTTGTCTCTACATGTGCTCCTAGACATGGGTGTATCCCCACACGCACACTTAGATACACACAGAAGGAATGAAAAATGTGAATGAATGAATGAATGAACAAATGAATGAACCGATAGACTCTGTTCAGAGCATTGCAGACTGGCATTCTCCCCTACCTCCAATAACCATGAATGACACAGTTCAGTCCCCAGTGGCTCAGAATCATTTCCATACAGGCTGGCTCTGCTCAAGAGTCCCTGGATGTTTCAGTGTCGCCTCCCAGGGGCCCCGGTTTGGCAGTGTCTTCTGTGATCTCAGCACCCAGCCCTGACTCCAGGGGGCTGAACAAAAACATGGTGGCTCTGCTGTCACCTCCTGGGGAGCTTGGCTCTCTTAAATTGAGTTACTCACTGCTCCTAACTTTGCCGTCATCATTTCCTTCTGCAGCCTATTAAAACTCTATCCCTGACTAATGTAGCTGAACATACTGCTCCCACCCCGCTCTTCTGCCAGCAGCATCTGTACAAGGGAAAAAAAAATTAGCTTTGTCAGGCAGACTTCGCTTTCCCTCCGGCTCCCTCTCCTCTTCTTCTCTCCTCTCAAGAGTCCATCAGAAATCATCCTCTGCAAATATGCCAGAAAGCTCCTCATGCCCTTGAGCCGTCCTTAGTCCAGGATCCAGGACTCTGGCTGGCCACTTGTCTCTGGACCTGGCAGGTGGCAGGGTCCTTCTCTCAACCAGCTGCCCTCTCCATCAGCCATATGGACAGACAATATGCTTTCCATAGAAGCCCTGGAAGGTCCCTCACAGCCCAGCACAGCCAATTTCGAGCCCTGCCTGACTGTTTATGTGGGAGATGGGAACAAATCAGACAGTTTGTTGACATGTTCAACACATGTGGCTGAGGCATGGGTCCAGGTTGAATGTATTTGGGTGTGTGTTAAAGTATGTTTTTCATTGACAACCTCGATTTTGTGTGTGTGTGTGTTCTATGTATCATGTGACCACATAGAAATGGAACCACTAGATTTCAAAGCAAGCAGGCAGTGGGCTTGCTGGTACGTTTGCCTCCTACACACTGCCTGTTTTCCCTGATTTCATGGACTTCTGTGCTAGTGACTTCTGGAGATGTTTCACCTCGATCATGGAAGATGAGGGACGAGGCCCGTCAGGCTGCATAGAGCAGAGGCATTTTGCAAATGTTAGAGAGTAAACAGTGTGAAAATATTGCTTCCTTCCGCCGAGTATTTTTTTTTCCTCTTTTAAAAATGTGTCTCATCTAAAGCTAGAGGCTGACTAATGTCCACAGCAGGCAATAGGAACAAGCAAATTTGTCAATTAGAATCCTGTTCGTACTTCTGAGGGCTGGGTCAATCATTTCACTAATTAGTTAATTCATTCATCCATTGATTTCTTTGCTTATTGGATCATTCAACATCAATTTACTTTTTAAAATATTTTTTTCTGATTATAATAATAATAATGTATATTTATGACAGAATTGTGGAAGATTTGTTAAAATGTAGAGTACGCTGGGCGAGTCACTTTCTTTTCTCTTCACCCAAAGCTAATGACTCTAATATTTGGCTACATGAGCTCCCAGTTGAAGTTGAACCACTCGGGCTGTCTTGCTTCCTGCTCCCAAGCAAAAGTTGGCATTTGGTCACCTCTCCTCCAAGCAAAACGATCTTCACAAAGCAAAAGAGACAAATGAAGAGTTTGCTCAAGTTTTCATGGTGACTCAAAGAAAACATATAAATACAGGGGACACAGCAGAACTTGGTAAAATGCCTCCCTCTGCGTTCACGGCCCTGCCTCTAATTCTAGTGGCCGCCAACTGCTTCATGTCCTTGATTACATCATCCATTGGTCCTGACAGCAGGGCCTGTGTTGTCCCCCACTCTAGCCTCTCTTCCCGTCATAGACACACAAACAGCTCTCCACTGAGGGAACAAGAGATCTGTCTCGGCATTCTTTATCTTCATAATTCAAACGGGGGAAATGGCAAGAAATGTGGTTTTTTTTTTCCTTTTGAAATGGATAATTTGGTTCTGACTTTCAGCTTGGTATGCATGTATGCACATCTGTGTGTAGAGACAGGCTATGCATGTTGTTAACATTAGGTGTATTATATGTGTCATAGTTCAGAACTAATGGGTTTTTTTCTACCACATAGTTTCTCTGATAACTGTGCTTTCAAAATCCACTTTTTATAATTATTTAGTTTTTCACCCATATTATCTATGTTACGACCTATTTCACCAGAACTCCGTTGTCAGAGGCTGGATTTTATGTGGTTCTGCACCCCTCCCTCCCTCTCTCCCTCCCTCCCTCCCTCCCTCTCTCTCACCTCCCTATCTAGTTTATCTATATGATAGTGATAAATGATCCACACATCTCCAGTTATCTTCTTTGTGAGCACTTCCAGTCTTTTTTTTTTTGAGGATACATTTCTAAAACTTGGAATTTTCAACTCAAAACTCAATAAACATTTTTGAAATGTGAGATAAATTGCCACCTAGAAATGTCTTAACCTGATTTTTTATTATTCAAAATGTAGACATAGGGAGGACGTTTTTAAAGATTTATCTATTTACTTTGTGTACATGAATACACTGTAGCTGTCTCCAGACACACAGAAGAGGGCATCCGATCTATTTACAGATGGTTGTGAGCCACCATGTGGTTGCTGGGAATTGAACTCAGGACCTCTGGAAACCAGCCTTAGGGCCTCTGCAGGGGCAGGGAGTGTTTTGTTTTGTTTTGGTTTTTTTTTTTTTGTTGTTGTTTTGTTTTGTTTTGTTTTTAAGATTTATTTAATGTATGTGAATACACTACAGCTGTCTTCAGACACACCAGAAGAAGACATCAGATCCCATTACAGATGGTTGTGAGCCACCATGCGGTTGCTGGGAATTGAACTCAAGACCTCTGGAAGAGCAGCCAGTGCTCTTAACCTCTGAGCCATCTCTCCAGCCCTGCAAGTTCTTTTCTTAAAGTGGCATCAACAGCACATATGATAATCACAAGAATTGATTAGTGGGATCGCACAAAACGAAAAGGCTTCTGCAGTACAAATGAAAAACTCAGCAGAGTGAAGAAACGGCTACTGAACGGGAAAAACCATATTTGCCAACTACGCGCCAAGACCAAAGAGCATCATCTAGCGTGTATAAAGAACTGCAGAAATTAAACAGCAACAAGAAAATCATCTAATTGACAAATAGACCAGTGGACTGAATAGACAAATCCCCAAAGAAGAAACACAGAGAGCCAACGAGTACTGGGAAACATGTCTGAAAGCCTCCGTTATCGGGGGAACGCAAATTAAAACTGCTTTCAGATGCTACCCCACATTCATTCCTCACATTCATTCGTCAGAGTGGCCTGCATCAAGACCACAAGTGACAGCAAATGGTGACGAGGATGCAGGGAGAGATGAGGAATCCTTCTGCACAGCTGGGATGGGCACTGGTGCAGCCACTGCAGAAACTGGTAGAGATTCTTCAAAAGGACTGAAAGGAGACGCTACACATGACCCAGAGACACCGCTCCTGGGTATGCACTTAACGGCCTCTGAATCAGCACGTCCCAGAGACGCTGGCCCAGCCATGTTTGTTACAATTCTACTCACAATAGCCAAAGAATGGGACCAGACTAGAATCCCAGCAGCAGATGACTAGACAAAGAAAACGTGGTCCATGCACACAATGGAATTTTATACAGCTGGAAAGAAAAGTGAGATGATTACATTTGCTGGAGAATGGATACGGAAAGCCAAGCTCGGGAAGACGAACGCTGCATGCTCCCCTTCCTCTGCCTATGTTTCAGCTTTACATAAAGGAGGGTGTGCCTGCGTGGGCATATTTTTAAAAGTTATTGATCCTTTACTGAATACAGGCATTATTAGCCACCGAGGATTCGAAACTATGTAAAATACAATTTTGTTGTTGTTGTTATTGTTGGAGAACTTATAATTGGGCATTTGCTGTAACTAAATGGTAGGCTCATGCCATCCTCCCCAAATGTCTACTTGAATTTATAATTAGTAATCTACTGGATGAGATACTGGCTTTGCCTCTAAATATATTTTTCATCTGCATCTATGACATACACAGAAGACCTTTCTAATTCTTGAATCCAACCTCCAGCATCTTTGCGTATGTGCTAGTTTACAGAACACATAGGCATATGTAATGCCTCTATTTTTATCCTTAGCTTGTGTACTTGGAAGAAAGGCATAGATGCTTACTTACAGAATGGAATATATATTAATTTGGTCTTAAAGGGGAAATGACTGCTTCGTTTGCACCCATGGTGGAGGATTATACAGGAAATTCTAAATTCTGGCTCTGCAGGTCTGAGCTACACAGCCAGCCTTTCTGGTGCTTTTTGTTTTCCTGTTTGCAGGGACTTTGATATCTCTGACGCAGTGATGTCAGCCTTGGCCACGTGATAGACTCAGGTCAATGAAATGTTAATCACGCAAGTTATTTTATACTTTAAATATACTTTAAGAGCCAGCATTCGGCTGCAAAATTTCTCTTTCTTCTGCCCTCAACACCAACAAACACATCCTTGACCAGAGCTGCTGTTTCAGTGTGGGTCAAGAAATATAAAAATGAATATAACATCCACGTAGCCTAAGTAAGAAATAAGTTTATGAGGTGGAAGCCATTAAGGTTTTCAGATCGTCTGTTACTGCAGTGGAATGCAGCCTGAGATGACTATCCTGTCCTCTATGCTAAGTACAGTGTGGTGCTGTGTGGTAGGAGGTCCCCGTCCTCTCCTCTCCCTAATCTGATTCATTTGCATTTGTAACCTGTGACTTTACTTTCAGAGAATCAGCACATTGGACGAAAGGGAAATTTTTGGAGGGTCAAGTACAAGAAATACCTTAACCTTTTTTTTTCTTTTTTCCAAATGCTGAGGCAACATTTCATGCTGATAATCAAAATTTCCAGCTCTAATCTTCAGTATCAACCGATTACTTGGGTTGACTTCAAGCTAAAATGCAGGAATAAGTTGCGATCTCAACCTAATTTCCTTAAAAATGAAAGGAAGAGAAAAACCTGAGCTGTGCTTTTTGAGATGACTCATTAGCTAACGGTGCTTCTTGCCAAGCCTAATGACCTGAGTTTGATTCCAAGGACTCACAGGATGGAATGATGCTCCCCCAAGCTGTCCTCTGACCTCTGTGCATGAGCCTGCATTCAGTCAATGCAGTGCAATAAAAAAAAATCATATTTACCAAATCTCTGTCCTGAAGGTGCCTGTCCCAGCTCTCTGTGACATCTTCTGCAGCCCCTGATTTCACCCCAGGCTTTCATGCTATTTAACAGATGCTCTTCATAGGAGAAATAATGCTGTTGCCATTACACGTGTATTCTCTCTGCTTGCTTTTCCCTTGAGAGCAAAAATAATATTTTGTCCAACATATCATACATACTACATCAATAGATTCATTTTCCCAACCATTTATTTAGATTCAATGGCTATTTGTTGAGTAATTAGTACTGTCTGCCAGGTGAACTTATCCATCTAGGGGATCCAATGTTGAACTAACAGACATGGTCTACGACCTCATGGAGGAGACACACATGAAACAAGCAAGAAACAGAAAAACAAAAAGAATTTAAGTGCTATCAAGGAGAGCCTCAAGTTGAAATGCTAGATGATAATGCGGGTTTATAGGCGCACACTTAAAAGGGGGTGTTGGGGAAGGCTTCTGTGAAGAGGTAGAATCTGTGCTAAGGCTCAGTTTAAGAGTCAGCTTCAGAAGAAAAGCTTCATAGCACTAAGAGAGCAGAAGCGAAAATCTCCAAGACCAATAAGATTTAGATCAGTTTCTTATCTGAGGAGCTGAAAGCCATGGCATTATTACAGACAGACCTGGAAAAGAGCAGTTAAAAAAAAAATGAAGTGACTTTGGATTGTCAACAAATACTTCTGGGACAGCAAGCATAGGAGACAGTTTAGTAACCTTGAACTTCACCTGGTTTGGGCTACACATACACGCCTGTCATCTAGTAATGCATTTGTAAGCCTGCAATCCTTACCTGAATGTTCTATGCACACTCATGCCCCCCTCCAGATAATGCACTTCGCAACCTGTTAGCAACCTAGGACCCCACCTGCTTTGAACTGCATACACTCCCCTCTACAAACAATGGAATAGGTTTCTCTTCCTAAAGATCACCATTAATACTTACAAGGTGTGATAAAGAATGTGAAGATGGCTAACCGGCCTCCTGTACGAGAACAACAACATCCTCTGTGTGTGTGCCTTTTAAGACTACTTTTCTCAGGGAGGATATGGGTAAATTTGGAGGAGAGCAAACTGCCAGAGTCATGCACAAAAAAATATAATCACAGACCAGATGGATGAGGTGGCAGTGATGGGGAAGGAAAGGACAGGTTTGGCTAGGTTTCAGAACAAGCAATTCTGACATGACTACCAGCTGAATTGGGGAGCAAGGAGAGAGACCAAGGTGAGGTTTCTGTTTCTGCCTTAGGTAAACAAACCATCCACTAATATGTAATCCACTCGGAAAGAAACAGCCTTACAGTGGGAGGAGGAAAGAATCCTCTGTTAAGGATGAAAGGTCTGGAAGATAAGTAAGAAGGAATGTTGTCGAGTGGGCAGCAAGAGACACGAGCCTATAATGGAAGAAAAAAAGCTCTGGGCTTAAATTAAAAGCTTAGAGTTGTCAGCATAGAGATGTTATATAAAGGCATGGGAATAAAGATGCTGGGGCGCCGGCTGAATGAATGAGTGGATGCATGAGGAGGATGAGAGGGATGGGGGCTCCATCCTGAATGTGATGAGCCTAGAGGGGCTGGCTGGGCAGTAGACATGGAGGGCAGAGTGGGTGCTGCCTGGGTTCGTGAGCTGGAGACACCTGTTCCTCATTCAGCCAGAATTCCAAAAGGGTTTCTCAACTGAGAACAGGGCTGTGGGAGGATTGTAGCTGAAGAGAAGTCTGTAGGGCTCATCAGCACTGTGGGAGGTTGAACTGTTGGAATGGATGCTGAGATGGTCGGGCAGCCCACTAAGAGTGGGTGGGGAGTTACTTACTGCCTGGGACTTGAGTACAGGGTTGAGGTGGGCAGAGAATAAGCATCTGAGAAGGAACTAGGGAGGGATGGGAGGATAGGAGGTGGTTGCAGCATAAGAACAATACAATTAGGTAAACTGGGGAGGGCTTATTTAGAAGTTCATGGCCGAAAAAGCCCATGAAACAGCCAATGAGGATGAGGTCTGTCTCTGGCCAATCTCAGCTGGCTTTTGTAGGGATTGGCTCAGGTGGCACAAGGAGTGACTTCCAGAAAGTCAAGAGAAGTGAGCAGCAGAAGATGGTGGGGCCTCAGGGAAGATGGCAAAGAGATAACACGAAAGAAAAAGGGGTTGGAGAAATACATCTTAGACATCTTTTGACCTTGGACCTACAAGGCAGTAAGGACACACCAGAGTAACTAATGTCCTCAGACCTCTGCACAGGGAGGGGACTGACTATGTAGGAAAATACTTGGACATGGAATAGTTCTGAAGCAAATGATGTAGTTCCCAAATTGATGGGAGAAGATACAGCAAAATAAGGAAAACAGCCAACCTACTCTGAGTAAGACATGGAGAAGATTTTAGAGTCTGGGTGTGAGTGAGGCTGGTAGTCAGGGAAAGGAAGGTGGTGGGGAGGGAAAATATGTTGCTGAGAAGGCTGGAAGTGCAGCCAGGCTGAGAGGGAGTCCTGATTTTTGGATGAAGTTTTCTGGGAGAGTGATAATGTCAATTGAGGTTGTTGTGCCCCACGATACACTTCTCCATTACCCAAATTTCAGCACAAGCCTGGAGAACTCAGCGAGCATGTGTAGAGGAAGGCGATTATCATTGGATTATAAACTGAAAGTATTTGGAGGTGATATAAATAACCATCAATACCTCAGCCAAGAGTCTTCGGAGAGAATGGGTCTCCTTCTGCAAGTCAAGTGGGGGATGTGGTCAATTTCATTTGAATCTTAAATACCCTCAACTGACGTCAGGATTTATGTATACTCTGTAAGATGTAGCATTCAGCAACCTTAACTAGGTATCATCCCATTCCCTGTTTGGGATGCCACCAGCAGGTAAATAGTGTCTATTTGTTTTCAGACAGGAGCCGGGAGCCTCAGAGAGGTCAGCTAACTTGTCTGACATTACACAACTTGTAGCAATGAAAGAGTGATTCAAACTCAGATATCCCAGACTCCAGTGCTCCTTTGATTTCACCAAACAGATTTTACTTGGACACAGTACTTGGGGGAGGGCGACAGTGGAAATACTGGCATCTCTAACAGAAATGGCAAGAGAGAATCTGGAGGATGGTTCAGTTATAAGGGTCTCACCATGCAAGTATGCATCCCGTGCAAAATGCTGGGAGTGGCAGCACAGACCTATCCTCCCAGACAGAAGTTAGCCCACGGGCCTCAATGGCCAGCCAGTCTGGATTCACCTGCTTATTCTAGGTTCAGTGAGAGATGCTATCTCAAAAAATGTAAGGTAGAGACAGATTGTGGAAGGCACTTGATGTTGAACTCTGAATTCGTGTGTACTCACACCTGTCTACACACCTGCACATGTACCTAAACACACACACACACACACACACACACACACACAGAGAGAGAGAGAGAGAGAGAGAGAGAGAGAGAGAGAGAGAGAGAGAGAGAGAGAGAGAGAGAAGCATGCAGGGTAGGGTTGAGGGAGGGAAGAAGAAAGGGAGAGGAAATAATTGAGGAGTGGGAGGAAGTATTTGATGATCTAAACGTATTTCCCTGTCTCTGTATCATTCCCTATCCCCCACCCCTCCCTTCTGCTTGGAAGATTCTGAGCCCAGCATCACGATGCTGGGAGGGAGGGATGGAGAGACCTAGAGAAGAGGACAAGGAAGGAGAGGAGAGGGGAGGAGAAAAGAACGGAGTAGGGGAGAGGAGAGAGAGAATTAGTAGGTTCTCCCTCCCTGTTTGATTTTGGATGCCTAGTCCCTTTGTAAAGTAGTTACTTTCTACTTGGCAGAGCAGACATGAACAGTGTTAATTTTATAATTGGCCTACCACCCTGGGTGCCCGATAAGCATTTGGTGCCAAACAACATTCTTCCAACTCAAACAGCCTTCTCCTTCAAGCCGTTGTCGGTACAGTGTGTAGGCCCTGAGGCCTGTGCATGCTTCAAATAGGCTTAAACTGTGCACTTTCTACTTCACAGCAGGAACTGGCTCCTTTAGCACTTGGTCTTCACCCAGGATCCCTCTGGGTTATGCTCTGGCTTAGTTATGCTAAATGATGACTTTCCCGGTCCAAAAGTGGAAACAGGGCCTTGATTCCTAAGTACACAGTCCCTTGGTTCTCTCTGCAGTTGTCAGGCACTCCCCAAACCTGAGTGTGGTGTCTCCATTATTGAGTCCTCAGACAAAGGGTAGCAAGAGTGCTGAACAGAACTCAGGGCTGTCAGTTGGAAAAGCTGGCCCCCATTCAGGTTTCTCAGTTAAGAGCTGTTTGTTTTCTCCGGATCTCAGATCCTCCTCAGCAGAGGGAGGGGCTTAGTCTGTTTGGGGAAGATGGGTGTGCCTCCAAGAAGAAACAATCTGGCAGGGAAAGCATGGAGTCGGGAGCAAGAGGCTAGCTGGCCACACTCTATCACAGTCAGGAAGCAGAGACAGAGAGCAGGCTGTAAAACCTCAGAACTCTCCACAGTGACCGGCTTTCTTCAGTAAGGCTCCATTTCTCCACCACCTTCTCAAACAGAAAGACCACCTGGGACAAGTGTTCAAACCCATGAGCCCACGGGGGTGTTTCACTTTCAAACAAGAGCAGCAGATATTACAAATTCACTTCCTGTCTGGAATGTTCTCAAGACTGTGCTCTGCATGGCCGGTTAGTAAGCTGTGTTCTATGTCCAGGGCCAGCTCTGCTTTGTCTCCTGAGGGAAGAAACCACCCACCTGGTGATTGCTTCAGGGAAGACTGCTTCAAGCCTACTGCAGCAGGTAGGAATCTGTCCTGCTCCTAACTCCATCCAGAATTCTATTACCTCATTTAATGGACTTTATGGGCATTTTATAGCCACTCCCATTTCGAAAGTCTTTGGGTTTCAACTCCTCTGTTAGAATGTTAGGTGGCCCCTCTATTTTATTTTCTTCTTTAGTAGAAGAGAAGAATGTTAGCTTTCATAATAAAGGTAGGAAAGACCTTTGAGATCAACAGTGATTTGATGCTAACAACAGGTATACATTGAAGGCTGACTGTACCATTGGCTGTGGGTGCATTTTTTTCTATATATTTATTTTCTCTACTATGTATAGTGGATACAGCAGTGGTTGGGTCATCAGTGACCTAAGTGTGTTCAACTTTTTCACACTCCATTCTGCTGGCAAACCCATGTATTGCATGAAACTTAGACAAGCACAGAACATACATTACTCAGATAGGAAACCTACAGCAGACCAAAGTAAGTCTATCACGTTTCAAGTTGGTGAACCAATAAGTTTATTGTGATTACTAAGAGGAGTATAGGTAAAAGGGTTACTTACAGGAGCAGGAATGACTCAAGACAACTTCATCATTGAAAAAACACCCCAGCATGGATGACAACTCATGAAAAGTACAACCCTGAAACTCTCTGCATGACTTACAGGCAGCTGAACAGGTCAGAGCCTTCTCTTTGTACATGATAAAGAGTTTCTTGTCTCAGAAGTTCCTTACTGTTTCAATTAGCTTGGGGCATACCCCTGTGTATCTTGTTAGTTTCAGGAACTTCTTTGAGAATTGTAAGTTGTTTATTTCCTGAATCTCAGGAGTCTTCCCCTTATTCCTAAAAGAAATGTTTAAATTCAGACCTTATTAAGCCTTAAGGAGCCTCCCTCTAGCTCCCTTGTAGCTCACAAGGGTGGGCAGAGGCTGAGACTATGAAGCATAGAGTGCAACTCTCTCTTTGCATTTAAATTGTGGCTTTATCACTCATGACTTCAGGAGCATTCTTTAATCTCAGTATGACTTCCTTACGTTTTGTATATAAAGGGAAGAATTTGTATTTGTTGTTTAAGTGTGATAATCAGAGCTCTATACAGTACATCAGAGATGCATATGGTGTGACTACTACTGCTTTTGCTGTTGCCATTCTTATGCATTTATTCATATTGTCATTTTCCCAGCATATCAGGTACCACAACCCACCTTCTACCCGAACTTGTCTCAACTCTCCATCTCCCACACATAACTATTTTGCTCAGATTTGTTCCTCACCAATACCCAGAAGTTTGCTTCGAAGCCTACCATTGGCTGCAAAGCCATTCTGTGCATTTTCCTAGCTCTCTACCATGAACTTTGCATCCCTGTAGCATTATCATCCAATAGTCAGCCTGCCACTTAATGTCCTCTCCCAAGCTGTAAGTCACCAGAGGAAGACCATCACAATTCCTTGTATAAGAATACCTGCAACGACCAGAGCTTCCAGGGACTAAGCCACTACCCAAAGACTGTACATGGACTGACCTTGGGGCTCCTACCTCATAGGTAGCAATGAATAGCCTAGTAAGAGCACCAATGGAAGGGGAAGCCCTTGGTCCTGCCAAGACTGAACGTGATTGTTGGGAGGAGGGTGGTAATGGGGGGAGGATGGGGAGGGGAACACCCATATAGAAGGGGAGGGAGAGGGGTTGGGGGGATGTTGGCCCAGAAACCGGGAAAGGGAATAACAATCGAAATGTAAATAAGAAATACTCAAGTTAATAAAGAAAAAAAAAAGAATACCTGCAACGGAGTGCAGCTAGACATGTGGCTAATGAGTCATTCATACCCTGTGCATTCATGCTTCCTCAATGCTGAGAACTTGTGTTCTCTGTATTTACTGTCTGTGATGGTTTGAATATGCTTGGCCCAGGGAGCGGCACTATTTGGAGGCTTGCCCCTGTTGGAGTAGGTGTGACCTTGTTGGAGGAATTGTGTCACTATAGGCATGGGCTTTAAGACCCTCATCCTAGCTGCCTGGAAGTCAGTCTTCTGGTGGCCTTCACATGAAGACAGAACTCTCAGCTCTTCCAGGACCATGCCTGCCTGGACACTGCCATGCTCCCACTTTGATGATACTGGACTGAATCTCTGAACCTGTAAGCCAGCCCCAACTATATGTTGTCCTTATAAGAGTTGCCTTGGTCATGGTGTCTACTCACAGCAGTAAAACCCTAAGACACTGTCTCTTGATAGAATCCTCGTCTTCAGTTCAACTCTAGAGAACCAATTGCCAATGGCATTTCCTTTGTCTCAGCTGGAAGATGGAGAATGCCATTCAAGGCTTCTCTTCTTTTTTCAAGACAGGGAGGTCCCCTGTAGCCTCTTGGCTGTGAATGCAGGCAAATCTGAAAGTTTTCCCACAATATGGATCCACTTTGTCCACAGACCACTTGGATGTGAATGGGTTAATCACAGTGTAGGAGGAGAACCAGTTTAGGGGGTAGAAGAAATATAAATGGTCCTTTGAAAGGTTTTCCAATTTGCTACTAATCATTCAAAATATTAGCCTGCCCCTGCCTCTCGAGCCAATCCGATTCTCTCTTCATTAAAAGTACAAGGCCAGCATCCAAATAAGAACCACTCTTTGGTTTTACAAGGAAAAGGTGGATTCAGAGGCTGAAGGGAGCTAATCGTTTTCGATTAGTTAGTTTCAGACTCCACTGAGTTTTGTTTGGTGTAGATTATCTGAATCTTTATTAAGTGAACTGGACCTGGCAGCACTAGGAACAGCAGCATGGTGAGAGATGCATTCACACAGCGGCAGCCCTGTGGACACCAAGACACACGTGTTCCTCCATGCTTGTGTGCTGTGCTCCATCCTGCCTCTGGTGGGGCAGACCGGGCATGGGCTTGTGACTTGCACATGTGAAGGGTTGACGGCAGATGGTTTCCGGGGCACAAGCTCTCACAGAAGACCAATGGGCATCTTCTCAGCCTCTCCAACTCTTTTTCTAGCCCAGCCCCTGGGAGACTCGCCTGCCTGCAGGTAATTTTATTTAATCTTGGCAATCTTCCGGGATAGGCTTAAGTAAACAAGGATCAAGCCACTCACAATCTTAATTAGGCTACACATAAATAATGGATTGCCGGATTAGCCGAGAACATACAGGAGGGATGTGAGAGCAATGAAATGAACTTTCCTTAAGTGGTCCCTTCCCTTCAAGGAGCTCCAGTCTCTCTAGGCAGGAGTCTGTGTCGTCTGTATCACGTGCCATCGAGACAGGCCTGCAACTCATCGCCCATATACATAGGCATTTGTTTGCCCATTCACTCCACAGACTCAACACCGTTTTAGAAACAAGATAGGATGCTAAAAGGTTTCTGGAGAAGGCAAAGGTGACGACAAGGGCTGTCAACTGTTCACAGTGACAGGATGGGATTTTATAGCCATAAGAAAAGCCTTGATGAGGGGTCTCAAAAGAGGATTTTGACAGATTGTCTTTTCTAAGCAAAGGGCCCCATTCCACAGGTTCATCTTATCCTGTCTTCTTGACCCTTCTCCCATCTAGTGGCAGAGTTCACTGAACCAAGCCAGACTGTTGGGACCACAATAATAAAGGGTATATAGCAGAAGTGATACAGAATGACCGGATGAAGTGCCATGTGCCCAATCCTTCAGGTGCTTGATCCTGAAAGCCGACAAGAGCTGTACCAATACTGAAGCCTACCTGGGACATGAGGTTACAGTCTCCAGATCACCCGAGGTTCAGGTGGACAGCCAGCATCAACCACCAACATATACCAGTGTACGTGCCTCCCAGTGAGTTCTTTCCTGCTGGAACCAAGACATCACAGAGCAAAGATCAACCTTTCTAGATTCCCAATGCACAGACTCTGAGCTTAACGACATGGATGTTGGAAATTGCTAAGTCTGGAGTTCATTTGTTACATAGCAAAATTACTATCATAAGCAGTGTGAGAGAAACTCCAAGTCCCCTGGAACATTTCCCTCTACATGGTGGCTCACAGTTATCAAGTATGCTTGGCAAATCTGTCCTGATGTCCTCTTGTTTCTTTCTATTTATTTCTACTGCTGTTGCCCTTCTTAGCAAATGTCCCCTCTTACCTCTTCCTGTCCTTAGCCCTCTTCATCACCTCACTTCTCACTGCCTCCTTGCTGGGGCTCCCACCCAGTACACCCACCCCTTAGCCCTCAGGCCTCTCAACATGGAGGAGAATATCACAAGAACCATGGAGGGTACAGTGAATTGTAGTGTGCCAATTAAAAGTAGTTGTGCTTGCTAGTTTTATAAGAAAAGAAACACAAATTAAAATATGCAACACAATAAAGTTTGATATTGATTTAAAAGATAAAACTAAGACTTCCACAACATCGTGCTGCAGCAGGGCTTTCTTAGACTGACACTGGGGTGGTTTTCCCCAGCCTCTCAGCTCCGTTTTTAGCAGGCTGGTGGTAGCAGTTGGGAAGGAGAAACTTAAAGCCCTCAGCATAGTACATGAGGTCTTCCATATCCCTGAACTTTGCAACTTCAAACATCGTATTGTTAAGCTTGGAGTCTGTGAGTTGGGAATCTAGAAAGGCGTCAGACCAGGGGTGGTTGATCTTGGCTCCAGCAGGAAAGGCATGAAGGTTAGCTGGCCAGGACTGGAATCACCCGGAGGTTTACACATTGGTATATCTTGTTGTTTGATGCTGGCTGTCCATCTGGTCCTCAGGTGATCTGGGGACTACAGACAGCCACATGGCCCATCAGGCTTCAGTGTTGACACAACTCCTGGTTGGCTCCCAGAATCCATCCCTAGCCTAGAACTGGAGGCTGGTTATCATGACGCTAGTTTCCTGGACCAGTTGGGTGGCTATCACAACACGTACCTAGAGGGAGAAAAAAAGTGGAAGGAAGCCCACTCCCCACCCAGGATAGTTCCTCTACCAAAGGGAATCTTGGAGTTCCCTGCTCTGTGTATTTTGTCCTCATAGCTGACTGTGTCTAGATCGACTGCTCACTTCATCCTCTTGGCACATTAAGCAGTTCCATCGTCTTCTCTAATCTTCCTGTCCACCTTTCTTGGCCTCCAGAGCATTCACATACATAATACTTAACTCGAGCGGCAGATCTTTCCTGGCATCTGGTTATCTCTACCACATGGAACTGTTGGGGTGGCAGTCATAGCTAACTTGGTTGTAAAAATTATCTTTTTTAGCATAGCCATCTTGACAATATTAATTCTGCCAACCCAGGAGCACAGGAGGTCTTTCTGGCTCCTAATATCATCTTAACCCCCCCCTTTTTAAATGGGGGTTGACATTTTCATTGCTGGGGACTTTTCCCCCCTTTGGCTACGTGTATTCCTAGGTGCTTAATTTTTTTTAAAAAGCTATAGCGAATGGGATATTTGTCCTAATTTCTTCCCCTTGAAATACATTATTGGTGTATATATAAAAGCTACTGGTTTTTTTTAACCACCTATTTTTGTATTCTGCAATATTAACCGTGTTTATTAGATCTAAGAGTTTTTAGTAGATACTATAGGGTCTTTTAAGTTTAGAATCACGTCAGCTGCAAAGAGAGCTAAAAGGAGAGCGGTCGTCTCCATCACAGCCCCCTGTCTGATCCCCACATGGTGCACTGAAATGAGCCAGTCTCTCTTGTTACTGGTTGAAGAAAACATGCTACTTGCTTTATTACTGTGTATAAGAATAAATACCTCTGAAGTGGTTGACCCTAACTAAAGCCTGTCTCCATATAAATGAGCTTGCGGAGGCTGGAGAGCTGGCTATTGGCTTTAGAAGGCACTATTTCCCCAGAGGGCCTTGTCAGGTGTGACCCAGATCCTTCTTGTTGTGACACAGGTTGCTGCAGAATGGTGCACAATTAGCCGGGGGTGGGGGGTGGGAGTGGGGGAGAATCTGTCTTTCCAAAGTCCCAAAGTCCCGCAGTTGGTCAGTGAGGGCGGGGCCTGAGCATGATGCGGATGGGGAAGATGCATCCAGGTAGGGAGGTGTCCCCAGTCATAAAGTAGTCCCTCCCGATATCTGAAACTCTTCCATTAGGGATTTATTCCTTTGCCACTGAAGTCTCTTTTCACCTTTCAGAGTTCCCTGTTAAAATGCAGATAGTCCTGAGGTAGGTAGTGTGGGAGACTTGAGCCTTTTCAAAACCACCACCTCAGTAAAAAAGTCAGTGACGGCCCGGCAGAGAGCAGCGGCCCTTAAAGAGAGGGAACAAAACATAAGAGCGATTCTGATGAAAAGAAAAAAAAATTTTTTTCACCAAATTGTATCAGCAAATCAAAAGGCTCTCTACTTTCATTGTGTGTTATCTGTGGCTGGCTGATATGCAACATAATGGGGTTAATTCCAGGGCTTAGAGGACTGGCTGGCAATCGGAAGGATACTTCTACTGGGAGGGGAGCCGGGTGATGGCGGGTTTATTCTCTCCTATAATTTCCTTCTTTTTTCTAGAAGATGGAGGCTTCTTTCTCCCAGGACTCCAGACCTCAGAGAACATGAAAGGGGGGGTTAAAAGATATCTTTTGTCTTTGAAGAAAATAAGATCTTTTTGTAAAATTTCAAACACTAGAAAACGCCATATGAAGCGTCAAGTTTGGGGGGCAGAGAACAATAGCCCGGGAAGGCAGTAGAGAGCCACATGAATGGGAGGTGATTTTCCACTCCAGCTGCTCGCCCTGTTAGTTAAAAAATTGCTTTAATATCTGTGTGTTTAATTAAGAGGAGTCCCACACAGAACTGGAACTCTTAGAGCCAGATGGCACCTTGCAGATTGGCAGCTTTCTACCCTATAGCCTCCTTCAGAGAGGTAAAGACATGGTCCCCTACTACGCAAGTCTGTGTCCCACATGGACACCAGTAGACTCCCCTGTTTCCCAGCTCCAGTCCAGTCTACCACTAAAGTGGGCACCGGGCTTCCTCCAGTCTACCGTCTCAGAGTGGAGACACGGAGAGGTCTTTCCCGTTTCCCTGGATCTGATAGTACATGGATGGCTGAATGGAGACCTAGACCAGGAATCCTGATGTGCTGACCATAGTAGTGTCAGCAAAGTTCCCAGAAGAGCTGGAGAGGCTCAGTGGCTGGCTGCGCGGTGACTGTGTTAACATCACAGACCTGAGACAAGGGACCCTACCCAAGGTAGACTCTGTTTCCAAAGTCACTTGTTCAGGCTCTTTTAGGTCCTAGGATAAAGCAAGTCCTTGAAGCTACACTCAAGCCTGTGTCGGGGGTCTCCGGAGCCGGGCTACCTTAGGATCAAGTTCACTGCATTGTCCTCAAAGGAGCTGATTTGAGAAACCTCCCTTCTGTAACACCACCTGTCCCAATCCAGAGCCTGTGCTCAGTCATATATAATTCTTTCAATGGTGGCAGCTCACCCTGATTCAGCAACTCCTGTGGCTGTGATCGATCAGTGGGTGTCCCTTTCGTAAGGACAAGAGGGCTGAGAGGAGTGGAGCTGTTTACACAAGGTCATTTTATTAACAAAGAAATTGTTCTGATGATAAATGAGAGCTCAAATCTCTCTCTCTCTCTCTCTCTCTCTCTCTCTCTCTCTCTCTCTGTGTATGTGTGTGTATGTGTATGTGTATACATACATATATACACACATATGTATACATATATGTGTATATATACTTATACATATACATATACCTACATACGTGCGCAAGCACGAGCATACACACACACACACACACACACACACACACATCTCATTCATGTCCCTTCCTACTGCCTTCCCAGGCTATTGTTCTCTGCCCCTCAAACCTGATGCTTCATATGGTGTTTTCCAAGTGTTTGAAATTTCACAAAAAAAAAATCTTATTTTCCTCAAAGACAAATGATATCTTTAACGCCCTTCTTCATGTTCTCTGAGGTCTGGAGTCCTGGGAGAGAGAAGCCTCCATCTTCTAGAGAAAAAGAAGAAAATTATAGGAGAGAATAATTTATTTATTTATTTATTTATCCGTTTATATAATAATTAATTTATCTATCTCTATATATGCATATGTGTTTCCATATACACCTTCTGTGTTCCACCATTTCTCTGTCCTTGGAGACTGATTGAGAAGAGGCTGCTCCAGGACAGCAGGGACAGAGTCTTTCACAGCTTCTTCCAGGCACGCTTAGTAAATTGTATCCGTAATTGACTCTCAGAAAGCTGGCCCTTTTCACGGACCAGTGGTTAGGAACTCGGTGTGTTCCTGGTCTTGTCCTGGATTGGGGGGAGGGTGGGGAACAACTTCAGTTTACAAAGATTTCCCCCCCATTCTTCAGTGAGCCGTTTCTGAGCAAGGTTTTGACTAGAAAGGTGGTTTTCACATTCCTTTTAGGATGGGAAACTGGAACTCAGATGCAGAACCGGAATTAAAGACCACAGAGTCTCTTGATTTCAGATTCCAGAGTGTGTGCTTAGGAACTACCCAAGTCTAGATTTCCATATTGCTTACCCGTTTCCTGGCCATGGTTCCTATAGAGCTTATCACGGTTAGTTTTAAAGCGTGGTCTTCAGTTACAGAAGGACTGGTGGGAGAGAAGAGAGCGCTGCTGTGTCGGTCCCGGCGGTCACAGCTTCCTCACGTGAGGCCTTTCTTTGGTACGGCTGTGCTGTCAGAGTTGGTGAGCGGCTGTGGTTAGCCGGCGTCACCTAGAGTTCACAGTGAGTGTGTGTTCTGACCTTTCCGAATTCTGACACATGTTGAGTGCCGTGGCATTATACAGTCCTTCTGCCACCCCAAATTTCTTCTGTGCTCCTGTGCATCCCTTCCTGTCTCCCTCCCTCTCCCGCAGCCATGGCAACCGCTCATGTTTTCATTGTTGCTATGGTTTTGCCTCTTCCAGAATGTCACAGAGCCGGGCTCGCTCAGGGTGCGGCTTTCAGATTGGCTTCTTTCATTAAGCAGTGTGCAACTTCCTGTGCCTTCATCATCTCTTCCCTCTCTTTGTGTTCCTCTCCTCCCTCTCCTCCTCTGGTGTCTCTCCCCCCCCTCCCCTCCCCTCCTCTCCTCCTCCTCTCCTCCTCCTTCTCCCTTTTCTTTTCCCTCTCTCTCCTTTCCTTCCTCCTTTCTCTCTCCTCCTTTTCCTCTTCTTCCTTCCATTTCACCTCTTTCCTCTTCCTCTTCCTCTCTTCTCTCTTTCCTCTCCCATGCCCTCCTCCCACCCCTTTCTCTTTCCCTACCGAAATTTCCCTCTTGCTTTTTATTCTGAATGCCAGGTTTTTGTTTACTTTCCTTAATTTTTCTTTGCATCTGTGTTTTATCGTTAGGTCCTTTACATTCAACTGTGTTTTTTTTTTTCAAGGAGTTTTGGAGTCAGGGCAAAGTTAAGAAGAAACCACAGACGGTTTCTATGATACCGTCTGTGCCCCACACTCAAGGCCTCCCCTACACTATTAACACCCAGACCAGGATGGGGGCATCTGATGTAACTGATGAGCGGGTACCGACATATCATCGTCTCTCAAAGCTGGTCTCACGGGTCACTCTTGGGGTGTGCAGCCTATGAACATCAGCACCCAAATGTGTGAGGTGATGTGTTCACGATTACAACATCACACGAGATAATTTCACACCCTGAAAGTTCTCTGTGTGATGCCTCTTCACACAGCCCCTAACCTCTCACAACCAGCCCCACAGTTTACAGAACGAGGTGAAATCAAACAGCCTGTAACCTTGCCACAGTGGCTCCCATTACCTAGTAATATGCCGTTAGGGTTTCCTCCCTCTGCTCATGTCTTGAGGGCTCATTGACTCTCTCTCTCTCTCTCTCTCTCTCTCTCTCTCTCTCTCTCTCTCTCTCTGTGTGTGTGTGTGTGTGTGTGTGTGTGTGTGTGTGTGTGTGTCTGTGTGTGTCTGTGTGTGTCTGTATGTCTGTGAGCATGATAAAGCTAAAGGCCAATGTTGGGCATCTTCCTCCACCAACCTCTCTTTATCTTATTTATTGAGATAAGATCTTGCATTGAACCCAGAGGTCACTGTTTAGCCAGATCAGACAGTGAAACAGGAATCCTCCTAGCTCTGCTTCCCCGGAACTAGGATCATAGGTCTACAAACTATGCTGCCTTTTATGTGGGTGCAGGAGATTTAAACTCTTGTTGTCATGTTTGTGAGGGAAGCACTTCACTGACGGACGGAGCCATCGTCAGAGCCCCACTCATTGGCTTTTGTTGGTGAGTAATATCTCACTCTGTGGATGTACCACCAAAAGGTTTGTTTTCGTTGGCTTGCCTTTATAGATTTTATACTGTAAAATGGGGCTAATAAGGTTGTTAACCCCCTATAGGGTTGCTTGTAGCCATCAACAGCGACTACATCACATCAAACGCCAGGTACTTAGTAACCTCCACCCACATTTCTTACTGTTGTGACTCCTGCTGCTAGCTTATTATCACATACTGGACTGCTGGGATGTCAGAGAACATTATTCTGGAACCGGCTGGGAGGTTTTTGTTTCACAGTGGACAGAATGTTAGGCCAGGAGCTCAGGAGGCCAGGACCTGGGCATATTATCTGACCTGTGGAGACCTAGGTCACATTTCTCTCTGGGTCTCCACTTAGTAACCAGGAACGGGGAAGTACAAGTGAGACGAAGAATGAGTGTTCCTCAGGACCTTTGTCAGGGCAGTGTCAGCATGAAGCCTCTACTGCTATGGAAACCCCACAGCCTGCTGTGTTTTGAGATTGCTCCTGGTAATGGGGGCTCGATTCTGTCTAGTGTCTGGTTGTCAGATGGGACAGAAGATTGGCCTCAATATGGAAGGAACCTTCTAGGACAAGGGGAATGCTATGGTCTGTATGTGAGATATTTATATTCAAATTACAGAAGAAAATATTGGGAAAATATCAAGCTGTACGGACAGAGATCACTATAACTCATGGGATATGTGTTGAAGCCTAGTGAGTTGCTAACAACTTGAGGTGATATGACCTAGCTGGGGGGAAAAGGTCACTGGGCACTGTGCCTTGAGGGAGATGTCCTGCCCTGTCCCTTTCGTGTGTTCTCTCTCTTGGCTACCATGTCGTCAGCTTCTCTAGTCTATCTCAGCTTCTCGAAGGTGATGGACTGAAGCCTCTGAGATGATGGGCTGAAACGAAGAAAGTTTTTCTCTCCTTGCTCACTTCTCTCAGGCACTTGCCACAGTGATGGGAAGTCTAACATATGGAGTACAGGATCTGCCGAGTAGGAAGGTCACTGGCAGAGATGGTTTGACACTTCCCCACTTGACCTGAAGGATGCCAAAGACTGTGGGCACTCATCAGATATGTGGACTCAAAGGCTAGTGGAGTAATCAAGTTCACGGTCAAAACCTCAGGAGTAAACAACATTGCATGCCATTCTTCCATAACTGATTTCCAGTCCCGTTTCCCTCCTATGTTACTGTCAGGGTCAGATGAAAAGTTTAGGAAAATGCTTTGTCATACAAACAAAGTAGAAGTGCATTCTTCACCGTCCCGCGCAAATTTCACAGCTCTTGTGGCCTCACTTCCATGGAGCAACTGAGGCAGGGGCTGCACGAGAGTTAATAAGATAAACCAGCTTCCAAGCATCCCGGTGCCTAGCGTGGGTCTGTGTATTAAATGCTCACCGCAGTTTATGACTTCTGCCTCAGATAATGCACTAAAGTCTGTTTGGTTTGCTATTATTATTCTTATCAACTCCATTTTTTTTTAATTTCCAAGTCTCGAGCTCGGGGAAATTAATAACTTGCTCAAAAATGCCCGCTGCCTCTTTTACAGTTGTCTTGTTTTCGTCTTTTAAAACTCCCCGGCTATAAAGTGCTACACCTCAGCTGGAAAGATGCCAGGCAGCGTGTCTCCCACTGAGGTCAATTTAGCGCTCTGATCCTTAGAGGTGAGGAATGAGAAGGTTGTAGTAATAATGGTAAGAAAAATGTCTCCCGTCCAGCCGACTCCAGTTGGAGCTCTGCCTCTGTGCCTTGGAGAATGTATGCGCATTCAGCCGAGGGCCTCCATCTGTACTGCGGAGAGCAAGGCACACTGCGTAGGGAAGAGAATGACTCAGGAGGAGCTGCTGGGACACCTGAAGTCAACCCAGTGTTGATGTATGATAACCAGGGCATGTTACTGAAAGGCATAACATAATACAGAAAGTTATTTTTCAGCCAATCTGCTGATGCAGCACCATTTTGGGCCCCTAACTGAAAATGATATATGAATTATCTCAACCCAAAGTCAGAAGTATAAATTATAGAATATATCTTTCGCGGTTTTATTTGGGCTGTAAAGCGACACCTTATTATTTCTCCCTCCTGGGCTTCTTTTAATGAATCGGGATTTGAAAGTGAAATATTTATTATATTGCAGGGGAGAGATTACATCGTGTTTCAGGGAGGAGGAGGGAGGAGGGATATGGAAATCAGCCGGCATCTTGGAAATTGGTCTCTTTCTTGTTATGAGAAATGGCTGATGCGGGTTTTTTCCCCCCTGTCCCTGAGCCGTGTGATAGCTGCAGCAGAGAACCCCTCCAGCACGGTGAACACAGGGGCACAGCTTGCTGAGTCAGGGATCCCGGCTACCCGCCTGCTCTCACCCACGCACCTTCCTCTTCTGATTGGGTACATCTCATGGAAGAGAGATGTCTGGCTATGAGACGTGAAGGAGGGATTGCCATGAGCCGTCTCATCCCGTGTGACCAGGGTAGGTAAGAGAAGGAGCAGAGGAATGACCCCTCCTTCATCTCCATGGGTCAGTGTGTGATGGGAATAAGACTTCGTGTTTGAACAATAGGGCAGCGGTTGAGACTCAACACGGGCGTGATAGACAGGTTTCTTCTCAGAGATCCCGGATCAGTCCTGATGGATGGCAGTTGGAGTTTAGCATGTCATGCGACAGCTCAGGGAGAGTCTACCAGATTGTCTGAGAGTTGAAAGTGAGAGCACTAACAAGGGGGATGCTCAGGGTTCCTCCTCAAGCATGAAGAGAAGCAGGTAAGACGCCGGACTCACATCACACCATGGCTATTACACGGCTGAAGCTGTAGCACAGGCAGGAGCGTCTATGCGGAAGTGCAGAGCATTTACTCTCCGTTCATCGTTTATTTATAAGTGGTATGGACACTCACTCCTGGGTGCTATGCCTGGTACTCTGTGAGAAGAGAAATGGGATGCATAGCTCCTGTGCCTGCCCAGAGGGCTATGGGCTCGTGGTAAAGATAAAACTGTGTGTGTAAATCAAAAAGGGTGTGTCCGGGCGTGGTGATATTCCACACAGGGGTGGCTATCTTTGCTAGGTCAGAGCTTCAAGCTTCTGTAGGTTGATTCACAGGTAAGTATGTTTTGGCTGGGCTCTCTTGTCATTAACACGGGCAGTAGTTAACTAGGAAGGGGAGAGCAGTCTCGAACATGTGAAAAACAAAGATTCCCGAGGCAGGTGGCTGCCCCAGTTGGAGGCAGAGCACTGAGCCCAGGTTCTTGGAGCAGAGCAGGAAGTTCAGATCCCGCACTCCTGTGATAAATTCCCTCTGCTTCCACAGTGATCTCTCCATCATGGCTATCCTCATCTTTATAGCATACCTATGAATTTACAGTGGAAATGTGTTTCTTGGTCCCTGCTCTGATTATATGCTATGATTTACGACCTGGACTGGATCACCATTGTGATAGTGTTAAAAGATGAGTCCTGGAAGGACGTGATTACGTCATAAGTGTGGAGCACTTGTGAGGAGAATCGGGGACCACGGAAAAAGGCTTGAGAGAGTGTGTTCACTCCCTGCCAACTCTTCCACCAAGGGGACAGATGTAGCGTTTGTCCATTTTGGAGCCTGCAGCAGCTGGCACCATCTTGGAAGTAGAGAGACAGACATTGCACCTGCCAGAACCTTGATCCGGGGCATTTAGCCTACAGAAGTATGGAAGCAATTTTTTATCCTTTATAAATGACCCAGTGTCAGGTACTGTATTAGAGCAACACAAATGATCAAACACTACCTACCCTCTGCCTTACACACCCTACACCCATTAAGGAGACTGGTAAGCAGAGAAGTGGACAGTTTTCTCTCTGGCCCGAGAAATCTGTCTGGAAGTACGGTGTTCCTTTCCCACCCCACACGTTTTTTGGCCTCCAACGTTCTGTTCCTGGCCACTTACCTCCTGCCGTCTGATTCGGTGGCAGTCACTGCCGGGAGCATATTAGCTGTTTATAGGGCCAGGGATGGGCACCTCTCTCCAAAAGCCAGAGTCCTAAGCATTTTTAGAGGAAGTGGCCCGAGGCTGCTTTGTAAGCAGGAAGTGTTGGAGATGGATTTGACTGGCGCTCTGAGCCTGGGAGGCCAGCAGAGCTGAACTCCATTTGTCAGGGCAGTGTTTTTGTGTTGAATGCCATTAGCACCAGGGAAGGATCACGTGGTTTGAAAGGCTGATGGACCAGCCAAATGGCAGCAGCCTTGGTCCGCAGCCGAGGGGTTCAGTATTGGAGACTTTGACAGCTCTCCTGTACTAGTAATTCAAGAAGGGGACTGGTAGAAAGTTTGAGCTCCCCCTCTGATACCCAGTTCCCAGGATCTGTGAGCTAAGTTGAGGCACCTGCCAATTGTAAAACCTCCTCGGTCCTCTGAACCGCCATGGCGGGGTGGCAGCCTGCAGGAGCAAGCCAAGGCACTTTCTCTGACAGGAATGACATAACTCAGCCATTGCAATGTCCCTCAGGCCCTTGCCACTGCAGTGTGTACACACACGCACAGGAACACAGAGCTGTGTGGGAACTTATGCAGCATTCTGTCTGAAATCTACATTCTGTGCCTGCGTAGGAAAGTGAGATGATCAGGGTTTGAACTCACGATTCCCAATCACCATTCTATCCTGTGTCCTTTACTGTCATGTATCGCATGTGTGGATCACACACCACACATATTAGGAGGAACTATTTGCCACAAACAAAATGTAACGTATTTGTCATACTTTTAACCACCAGGCACCAACTGTTTCGAAACTAGCATGCTTCTGGTCTCCGCTACTTATAAAAGTAGGTTCTTAGTCATGCATTCTATTTATCGGTGCCAGCTACTCAGAGCAGCATATTTTCCCTCCCTCGCCTCAGCCTATATGCATTTACACTGCAGCTGGCAAGAAAGAAATAACACAGAGATAGGGTGACGGAGTACCATAGGCGGCGAGGGCTGTGCGAACCTTGGCCGTGGCAGAACTGAGAAGCAAAGGACAGAGGTGATGGCCACTAGAGGTCTCTTTCTGTCCTAGGATGAGACCACTATACCACGAGCAGCTGCCCATCCAGGCTTTGTCTAGGTGGGAGTGTTACCCAGCCCGGAGTTACTAGAGCTTTTGGGCTTTGGAGAAAAGCAAAAGTATAACGGCTTCATGTTGATTCTGAAAGGCCCATTGTGGTTGGAGAGAATCAAGAACTTCATCAGATTTGGGGAGGTATGTATATGAAAGAAAGGGAGAGAGAGGTCTATGATGTGTGTGTGTGGTATGCATGTATGCTGTGTATGTGTGTGTGTGTGTGTGTGCAATGTATGATGTGTGATGTGTGTGGTATATGGTGTGTGATGTTTGTGTGTGTTTGTATGTGTGTGATATATGGTATGTGGTATTTGTATGTGTGTGTGTGTGTGTGTGTGTGTGGTATGTGTATGTAGTGTTTATGTGTGTCTGGTATGGGTGGTGTATGGTGTGGTGTGTTTATGGGTGGTATATGTGTGTGGTGTTTGTGTGTGAATGTGTGCGATGTATTTGTGTGTATATGTTGTGGGGGGTATTTGTATGTATGTGGTATGTGTGTTATGACATGTCATGTGTGTATATGGTGTGTGTATATGGTGTGTATATATGTGGTAGATTGTGATGTGTGTATGATGTGTGTGTATGTGGTATTTGTGTGGTGTGCATGTGTGGTGTATGGTGTATGATGTGTATGTGTGTGTGTAATGTATGTTGTGGTATGTGTATGCTTGTGTGTAGTGTGTATGTGGTGTGTGTATGTGATATGTTGTGTGTGGTGTGTATATCTGTGGTGTGTGTATGTGGCGTGTGTGTGATGTGTATGGTTTGTATGTGTGGTGTGTGTGTGGTGTGTGTATGTGTGGTGTGTGGATGTGTGGTGTGTGGATGTGTGGTGTGTGGATGTGTGGTGTGTGGATGTGGTGTGTTTGTGTGTGTGTGTGTGTGTGTGTGTGTGTGTGCAGGCAAGCACATATGAAACCTCCACCTCCTTTAATACCTTCTAAAGAGAACTCAGAGACCACTCTGCTCTGCTTTGCCCTGCTTTCCAGGCCTAGAGGTCAACTCTGTGGTAATAAAATTGAGTGTTTAAAAGTGAACACTTCAGAACTTTCAAATACAGAGGGAATTTCCTATACTCACTTGTTATCCTGAAGGCCACCTTCTGCCCAATAAAAAAGCTGTCTTTTCTTGAACTGTCCTTTGAGTTCTCCCTTATGTGAATCTCCACATGTGATGCTGGCATCAGTCTGGTTTGCGCAGAACCAAATGTGAGTACAAGAAGGAAGGTCTGCCAGTAGCACCAGTGCTGCTGGCATTGAATGGAGTGTGCCCCTACAGTGGTGAACTGGCCATCTCTAGTCTGTGTCAACCTGTCTTTGGTGCCAAGAGGATCCTCCTAGTTCTGTCATTCACCTAACAAGAACGTGGCCGGAAGATGAGGTCGTTGTGTTGACTTATGCATTCAGTTCAAGGTCAACACTGGCCCTTCGATGAGACAGAATACCATGGTGGCAGAGGCGTGTGAGACAAGCTGCCTGCCTCAGCACAGCCACAAAGCTTATGGGAAGATTGGGAAGATCTAGGACAAGTAGACCCTTCATAGGCAAGCCCTCCAGTGGACCACTTCTTTAAGTTAGGCCCCATCTTCCACAGTTCCATCACCTGCCAGAAGGTATTCAGATTCTGAGCCTATGAGCTGATTAAATGACCCATTGGGTCAGATCCCTGAAGATCCACTTGTCTTTGGAAATCCCTTCATAGACAAGCTCGGGTGTGTGGCTTACTAATGTCCTAGAAAACCTCTCAGTTCAATCAAATGAACCATTAACCATCACACTTTGGGACACTGACTCTTGGTTCAGTAGCTGGGCATTCCCCCTTCTCTGTTATCTCTAATCTGTTAACATGGACAGAGCACTTGGAGGGACTGGGTTTGACTTCCAGATCTGCCAGATGTGGGAATGTAAGTACGTCATCTGACTTCAGCAAATCTCGGTTTTCTGAGATAGAGAAAATGAGTAAAATATTTTTACCTTGGAAACTTGCTGTGAAAGTTAAAGCAACTAGTAAACTAGTTACATCATAAGCGAGGTGATTGCAGGGAGTGAGGGGCTCTCACTCTATCTTCTGACTTTTCTGGTATCTTCTCATACATCGAAATTTCTCCTGACTTTTTTCTTTCTCTTTCACCAAGAAGCTACTGGGAGGAGGAAGAAAAGAAGGAGTACAGGGTAATGAGAAGGATAGATATAGCCAGGCAAGGATCTATGGCCAGCTTAGGGATGAGTCTGCTTCTTGGTGGACCCTGAGCTAGAAGCATCCTCTACACCATGAGACTTTAAAGAGTCCCCCGCCCTTTTCTTTCTTTTAAGAAAGAAGTTGTTTCTGGAAGAAAGCACCCAGGACAAGAGTTGAGGTTCATACTAGGGCTTGCAGTGGGATATAAGGCGTAGTCCCTGAACTCAGAGAATATGTTCCATCCTCAGAAGATTTGTTGGAGACAAAGGAAGGAGAGTAGGAACTTTCAAGATGGCCTCCAATGGTCCCTGACTCCAGAATTTCAAATACTTGTGCAAGAGCCTTCCCTTGTCTGGAAATTGGCTCTGGTGGTCTCTTTCTACCAAGAATATGAGAAAAGTGGGTGTGAGGAGACAGCTCAGATGGCAGAGTGCCCGCTATAAAACCTGAAGGACATGAGATCGAATCCTCAGCATCCATGTAAAGAGTCTGGTGTGGTGGTACGCATCTGTTCTCAGCCCTGGAGGAGTGAAGATTAGAAACAGATGGCTCTCTCGAGCTCATCGGCTAGCCGGTGTGACTGAAGCGATGAATTCGGGGTACAGTGAGAAACCCTCAAAAATGCAGTGAAGTGAGACTGTGGGCAACACCCACCACTGACCTCTTATCTCCGTACCCATATGCACATATCTATATATACACCTGTATGCACATGTGTACATATCAATAGGAACATGGACATACGTCACATACATTTTACACACACACACACACACACACACACACACACACACACACACACACACGAACAGAGCAAAACTGATGGGATGTCACATCAGATAGCAAGTTACCAGTCTAAGGGAAGCCGCCTGGAAGGTTTTAAGAAGTTATATCTTTAGGAGTCTAAGAAAGTGTCCAACCAAAGGTCAGCAAGTCACCGAAGTGCTCAGTCCAACATCTGGCATTAAATAGACTCTTGCCAATACCCACACAAGTGAACTTAAAAGTAAATCCTTCCCATGTGAAGCCTAAATGTGTGACATCAGGCCAGGGGATACTGGCTGAAACATTATGAGATCCCTATGAGGAAGTTCCCATATTAGCTGGGTTTCTTGACCAATAGACTGTAAGATAATAAAGCTTTCTTGTTTTAACCCACCAAATTTTGAGACCATTTGTTACACTGCAATGGACAACTAATTCAGAGCAAGTAGCGGAGGGTTAATTATCATATGGATTTTATTGTGTTGTTTTGATCTGTTTGAGATTGGGTCTCACTACATAGGCTGGCCTTGAACTTGTAATCCTGATTCAACCTCTTGAATAGCTACTGTAGGCATGAGCCAATATGCCTGGCTCTATAGTTTTGAAAAGCAGAATATTTGATCCAGGAAAGGGGGAGAAGAAAACTTGAAAGAGCTATCAGGGGTGTGGATTTTTACCAAAAATCTCAGGCAAACAGATGACAGAGGTACTGGCTGGCTGGGTCTAGTAACTCTCCCTGGCCAGATTCTCCACGTTAGGTACCTGAATCCTTTCTTCTCACTTGCTTCTCAAGACCTTTGCTATGTGTGTCCTTTCCTACACCTGAGACCCTCTCATTCCACTTTGACTCCACAAAGAACCAGAGGAGAAAGCAGTCCCATCAGGACCCCCAAGGAGCCGCATGAGTCAGACACATCAGACACCGTGTGAGGTCAGGGCACTCATGTCTTGACTGTATCCTCTGTATCTCTAAATACAGCACATGCACTTTCCCATAGATGGGGTGGGACTCCCCAAGCTCCATTCCCACCGTCTGATCTAGCCCTCTGTTCCTGTAGCCTGCCTGAAGGTATAAGCTTACCACATGACAGTCTAGAAGAGGGCCCTCTCTGTTCTTGTCCTTCCGCACCTAGGGACAGACTTTCAGAGTTCCAGAGTCAGCCACTTGTGCTGTCAGAGCTGGTAGCATTGCCAATGTGTGGGACTCTTTCTTGGGTCATCGTCGTTCCCATAGCTGGTCAAGATGGCTTCCTGCCAATCCCTCACAGGTTCTCCAACCAGCCTGGAAAAGCACAATGATTCTTGTGGTCTCAGTACCCTTTGTCGTTGCGGTCTCAGCCTGCATTCATTGTGCCTACTTCCCTGCATTAATACACACACACACACACACACACACACACATCCCCCCATCATCCATTTCCAATTCTTCTTGATTTTAAGATTCTAAGTTTTCTTTTAAAAATGAGATCTATTATCCTCTCGAATAATCATCCACCGCACCCCTCCCCAAGGTTGATTAGCATCTGTGAGAATTATTGAAAGTACTGCATGGTTCCTATTTTGAAAAGCTATTTCCCCCTCCCTTTCATGCCCAATCCCCAATGTGGGCTCGATGCAGGGAGCAGCTCGGCATGGCTGAGAGAGGTCAGCTCTCATTAATACCGATCCCATTTATTTAAAAATAGCAATATTATGCCACTTTCAAATAGCCCGAGTGCGCTAAGCCATTAAAGGCTTGTGCGTGGCTGACTTCGGACCTATTGTGAAGGCTTAATATTTCATAGCACAGTGACACATGGTACATAAGCCATGGAGCTGTGCTATCGGTTTGGCTGTTCTGAAACGAGGAGCAGGGAAATAATTGAAGAGGACATTTTATAACCCAGCACAGAGCAGGGAAGAAAGCAGGAGCTTGGACAATGTTGGGAAGGCGCCCTGGAGCTAAGCAGACCTGGGACAGGGGTGGAATGCCTGTGGCAATGATGCATATATACAAGGATACTCAGGAGCTAGATGGGAAGATGGATGGATGGTTATGTGGGTGGATGAATAGATGGTCCATCTTCCAGGATCCAAACTAAGCGCCCCAGTGTGACTAGTATACTAGAAAGAAATCCGTGTGCTTCCACTGAATACAGAAAATGGCCAGACTATGTGATTAAGCCACATTTGGAAGGAAGGCTTGAAGGGGTATTGAGGAATGCTGGGAGACTGCTAAAGACCACCTTAGAGTTAACATGGAGCAGTTCTTTTGGGTCTCTCTGTGTTTGCATTTGTGTGTGCCTATGTGTGTGAGGATGTTGGTGGACACTGTGGACACATGTGAATGTGGGAGCCAGAGGTCGACACTGGGTGTCTTTATCAATCATTCTCCACCTGATTTTTAAATTTTTATATATTTTTATGTGTCTAAATGTTTTGTCTGCATGTATGTCTATGCAACACACATGTTCCTGATGCTCCCTAGGACTGGAATTACAGATGGCTGTGAACCATCATGTAGGGGCTGGGTATTTAAGGCCAGGTTCTCTGGGAAGAATCCGTGCTACTACTTTGACATGTCTCCAGCCCTTCCACCTAATTTTTGATGGGGCGGGGTCTGTCTCTGAATTTGGGGTTCACTGGTTCATCTAGCCTGGCTGACCAAGTTTCCTCCCGAGATCAACATGTCTTTCCCCCAACCCTAGCATGGAGATTTCAGGTGTAGACCACATACCCAGAATCTTGTGCAGATCTGCAGTTTAACCTCAGGTGCCCATCTTCAGGCAGCCAGCACTTTACCTGCAAAGCCATCACCTCACTCCAATTCCCAAATCTCTAGCACGAGAGTAATTAAAGCTGTATGGGAGACTGTGATGAAGATTGAACCTTAGATGCCAGTGAACCTCGGTCTCTTCCTTCCCCCATCTTGAATCGCATGCCTTAACTCTTTCCTTTCCCTCATATCTGTCATTTTCTTCTGCATCGCTAGTATGGGGTTTGGTTTTTCGCACGGGTAAGTCACTGCATGAAATGATTTTCTAAGTGCAAGGCTTTGGCTTTGCTGTAACCAAACACCCCAGACAAACAACTCAAAGAGAGAAGAATTGCTTTAGCTTATGGTTCCAAAGGTAGTAGTTTATCACCGTGGGCAGGGGTGGGGGACTAGGGGGAGCAGTCCAGAACAAAGCAGTGCATATTATGGAGGCTAGAAAGCAGAGAAAAGGGGACACAAGAAGAGGCTAGGATTAAATGGAGCTTCCAAGAATACACCTCTGTTGACTCAGTTTCTCCAATGAGGTCTCATCTTTTACCTTGTACCTCCTCCCAATAGTGAAGGCATGAATCATTCATTCATCAGGTCAGAGCCCATATGTAATACACATCTAGCTTTCTTTTGAAGCTACCCAAGGCACACTCCAGGGTATCCTTAACTGGTGTACTAAGCCTGTATTACTTTGATCAAGTTAAGGATCACAATTTACCATCATTCCACATTACTCAGATTACCACCAGTCCGAACAGCAAGCTCCATTCTGTTCTTTTCTTTGGTCTTGGCTTTAGTAAGACTTGTTTATGGGTGCTCTTCCCAAAGAGGTCAGCAGGGACTCTCAGGAAAAATTTGTGATTACAGGGGTTCAGGGAGAGCCTGGTTAGATGATCCTCTGACACTTTAGGCCTCCCATGGTTTTCCAAGGTTCTGAGTCCCAGGGACTTACGCCAAGGATTCTTCTCCCAAACACGCTTCTGAAGATTTTCTTCAATGAGGCTGAGAAATCCAAGAGTACATGTGGACCTCCGTGAACCCTTTAGGGAGCATGGTTCTCCTTCCAGAGTCTCACACGGTTTAGATTTGAAAGGGAGAAGAGGTTGACCTCTCTGTTGAGGCACACCACCCATTGAATCAGTCCACACTCACCTTAGGAGCAGGACATCTTAACAAGAGTTTGAGACAAGAAGACACAATCCTCTCCCCACCCACTTCTCCCCTCTCCCACCTCTGACAAGGTGTCTCATGTCTGCCTTTTACTTTCATGTTCTCCTTCTTCCTCTGACTACCTCCTCTGCCCTCAGGTAACCACCGTCCCTTCCTTTCATTCTGTACCGATGTCTTAAAAACAAAATAATAATAATAAAAATGTTTTCCCCAATCAAAGGTAACACAAGAGGCACTTTCTGTTTTGTTGGTCTCTTGAAAAAAAATAAGCTTTGATTCTCTCCTCCTTTAACCATCAGGGGCGTCTTGGCCTTTGCCACTGCTTCTGAGCATGAGGAGTCCCCTGCCACTCCAGAGACTCTTAATTAGACTGTGAGTGGTGGGGGTGGGCAGGGAGGGTGGAGAGTTCATTTGCTCACCCACCTCTGCTCCGGCAGCTACCCAGCAAAAGCAGCCTGTGGAGCTGAAGGTGCAGAAGGTTGTGTGTGCCTGGAGATGGCATTGAAGTGCCAGGATTTCTGCCTATGGGGAGGGGAAAGGGACAGACACTGGGGGACAGATTTTCCAAATACATTACCCCTCTCCGGCCCCGTGCTGCCGAGTGGAATGCCCCCTCCTTGTCAAGTCTGAAGGATCTCTCAGAAATAAAAAACACACTTCATAGAATTCCGCTGACCCGAAGAGGTCATCCAATGGAGGCCCCACAATGGGAGGGGCCAGGCCAGTTGTTGACATTGCTGAAGGTTGTCATGCAATGGTTCTAGTGGGACACTTAATTTAGCTGTGTAGGTGCATGTTTGCATGGTGTGTGTGTGTGTGTGTGTGTGTGTGTGTGTGTGTGTGTGTGTGTGATGTACGTACATGTGTGTGCATGCACACATGTATGCAGACCAGAGGTTGACAATGGTTGTCTTCCCCCATCACTTCTGTTTTATTTACTAAGGTGGAGAGGGGTCTCTGCTCCAAATCAGAGCTTACTGATTTGGTTATTGTAGCTTGCCATCTCCCTTCAGGGAGCCCCTGTCTCCAGCCATCTTAGCACCATGACTTACTGCACCTGCCTGACGTTCGCTGTTTGCTGTGCACCTGGACTCCAGTCCTCACGCCGGTGCAGCAAGTAGTTGACCAGCTGAGCCACCCCACCAGCCCCTTAGCTTCTGCAATGAGGACCATGGCTCAGTAGATTTCCTGATGCTCCTTTCCCCTCCCCCACTTCCTCCTTCCTTCTCTATGAATCTAAACTAGAGCTTTAAGATAGAATGAGTGTAGAAAGAGGGGAGCATCCTGGAAGATCCTGGGTGGAAACTCTGTTTGCCTCCTGCCTCAAGGCCTGCCTCGGAGACCAAGCAGAGCTGCAGATGACACGTGGCTCAGTCACAATTTGGCTGTGTGTTACTTGGAGACACATTTTCCCATCAAAAATGATTGATGACTGGGCGCCATACTTGCTTGCAGATGCCCATTTAACCTAATGGTGGCCTTGAAACATGAGTAGCCTCAAATTTCCCAGAATTCTAAGGAGAAAAACGCCTTCACAGCCTAAATGAAGGCTCTGACAGTGAATTTCGGAGCAGCTCTGAACTCAAAGTCCTTGAGTCACCCGGAAGTTATCTGCAGTGGTGTTAGGGGAGCTGGGGCAGTAGCTTGGGAATTAAGAGATTTCGGCTATGGTTTTGATTCTAGCAACTCCAGGGAAAGTGTATGTGGGTGAGGAAGGGGGGGTGGCATTGTCCTCCTGTGGATCCTCAGGAGACAGGCAAATTCAGTGGGAAGCTTGTGGTCTATGTGCTACAGAGTAATGCTAAATCTTGCCTCTCAATCTTTAATTGCAGAGTGGCTCACTGAGCACATGTGGGTCTCATTTTCCTAATACTCAGTACAGAAAAACACACATAAAGGAACACACAGACTGGGTAAGTCTGTCTTGGTTAATTTTGTCAACTTGACATGGCTAGAGTCATTGAAGAAGAGGGACTCTCAACTGTGAAATGCCTCTACCAGATTGGCCTGTGTACACGACTGGGAATTCTCTTAATTAATGGTGGGTGTGGGAGGGTCCAGTTCACTGTGGGTAGGGATGGCCCTGGGCAGGTGGTTGTATAAGAACCAGCTGAGCAAGCTGGAGGAGCTGCTCCTGCCTCCAGGTTCCTGTGTTTTCCCCTGCCCTGGCCTCCTTAGATGATGCACTGTGATGTGGAAGTGTAAGCCAAATAAACTCTTCCCTCCTCAAATTGATTCAGGCCATGGTGTTTCATCCCAGTGATAGGAAAGCAGCTAACAGGAAAGAAAGTAACAGAGCTGTCATAAAAAGGCGATTTATTAAACAGTTTCTATGAGTGGTGTGCCTTCTTACGTGTACAGGTGGGACAAGTGAGAAAGTATTACCTATCTGATCCTAGAACCCTTTGGAGGGAGGAGCTTATCTTTATACTAATTAATTAACTAATTAATTAATTTACTACTACTACTACTAATAATAATAATAGTAATAATAATAATAATTGGAAGCAGGTGTGTGTGTGCCCAGGCATGCATGTGCTCAGAGGACAACTTTGGAAGGTTGGCTCTGTCCTTCCACAATAGGATCCAGTTTTAACAGTCAGGTTTTCAGGGTCACACTTGCCTGCTGAGACATCTTGCCACTGTAGAAACTGCCTTTTAAAAACTCTTTAATAACCCTCCATGTGTGCAGGGTGAGTTTTGAGGGCATCCTTTGGAAAGAGGCATAGAAATCAAGAATCTTCAAAGGTTCTGCATAAGAATTGAGAAGTGTCTGGTTCAAAATGGCAGAGGGAGGCATTTCAATTAACTTGCTATTTGTCTCGAGCCCCTATTAACACAATGGCAAAGAAATGCAAAATGAATCAACCACCACTAATAAAAGGAACCAGAATGAGGTTGCATCCCTCAGCAGAAGAGACATTTCAACGAACTCTTGGAAAAGGAAAAGTAGACGAAACAGATTCATAAGATGGAGAGGAAACCAGAACTCACTTCCGAAGGAGGCAGAGCCAATCTACCTGGCGGGAGTGGCCTAGCCTCAGAGTGCACAGGCGTGGGGAGGAGGAAGAGGAGAAAGAGGAGGAGGAGGAGGAGGAGGAGGAGGAGAGGGGAGGAGGAGGGGGAGGAGGAGGAGGAGGAGGAAGAGGAGGAGGAGGAGGAAGAGGAGGAGGAGGAGGAGGAGGAAGAAGAGGAGAAAGAGGAGGAAGAGGAGGAGGAGGAGGAGGAGGAGGAAGAAGAGGAGGAGCAGGAGGAGGAGCAGGAGGAGGAGGAGCAGGAGGAGGAGGAGGAGGAGGACAAGAGAAGATACAGATGTCTTCACCACTGTCTCCCCTCAGTGCTCGGCTCCTGCCCTCCAAGAGGTGAACCATCTAGGCTGCTGATGTGAGTGCTGAAAAGCTGCAGAGTCCTCCTCGTCCTCCAGCTTACAAATGACTTCCTAGCCAGCATCTTAAAGCAAGTCAGCGGTGAAAGAAAGCCACCCTGTGCACCCCTCCATTCAAAGAAAACCAAGCTGGGAGAAAGACGCATATGGAACTCAGTCTTGGTGTACACTGGGACCAACCCATAGTCCAGGGAAGTCATCAGTGAAACAAACACAGCGGGTGACTGGGACAAAGCAGGGGAACCTGGAGCAGGAGAGGACTCTCTAAACCTTAGAAACCCCCAAGCTCTTCAGTGGAAGGCAGGTGACTCGCAGCTCAGTATTTGATGTCTCTGTGATAGGACAAAAATCATAATTTTTTCCATTTTTACATCTGTACTTTTTCACTTTGCATAGAATATTTAATAAATGGCATAGGAAACCTAGCACTCTTCATTATAAAATAAGCTTGTGTCAGGTGACCTTGCCATTACTGTAGCACATGAGTGTCCTGAGTCTGATTGTAGCAGGCTAGGCTGAGCTGTGATGCTCAGTGGAAAAGTTCCCAAGTGTATTGTTGACTTACAGCATTTTCTTGTTCTACCACAATTAGAGATGATGACAACGATGATGATGACGATGATGAAGAAGAAGATGAAGAATGTATGTGTTATGTTTAATAGTGCCCCACAACATGTATGTGGATGTTGGAGGACATGTTTCAGGAGTCAGTTCTTTGCTTCCACTCTAGATTCAAGAATAGAATTCGGGTTGTCTGGCTTGTGTAGCAAAAGCCTTTAGATGCTGAGTCATCTACGCCTGGCTTATGATAGTTTCAACTTACCTCACTGTAAGCTGAGAAGTATCTATACTGTGTCCATTATCATAGTCATCTTCTTCATCTCTTTATCTTCTGGGACAGGCACAGTTTTAAGCATGCCATGTATAGTACCTCATTTATCATACCATGGGTCATACCCAAGACAACCATCTTCATGTTCGGGGTGAGGAGACTGTCACAGGGATCCTGAGTGGCCACCCACATTCATACAACCAACAAGAGAGAGGGATGACATTTAAACTCAGTTGGTCTGACTTCCCAGTCTCTGTTTTTAACCATGGACACTAAACTTTTTTTCTCATTAAAAATAAAACAAAATAATAAAAATTTAAAAATTAAAAAGATAAAAAGTCCATGAAATAGAAAGAACCAGAGAACAAGAAGTTCTTGGGAAAATTAAAAATATATGACTGCCAAAGTAAAAAATTTAGTAGGGAGGTATAGGATGAGGTCAGAGACACTTCTCAGAGTGTAGAAGAGAAAGAGAAAAAAATGAGACCAAGGGGAGAAAAGAAGGAGGTGGTGGAGAAGGAGGAGGAGAAGGAGGAGGATGAGGGAGATGAAGAAGAGGGGGAGGAGAAAAGGGACAAAATGAGAAAAGAGAAGGAACAAGAGGAAAAGGCAGAGGTGGAGGAGAAGAAAGAAAAAATATCACCAAAGAAGTATCAAGGAATATTTCCTGAAGTCAAAGTCAACCATGAGGACGAAGGGTTCTGACAAGTACATACCCTGGAGAAGAAAGTGCCCTAGAGATAGTGTGATGACCTTGGGGACCGGTCATGATCAGGAGAGGAAAAGTGTGTTTCTGTACTGACTGGTCTCAGCTCACAGTGACCACCAGATATCCTGAGTGAGCTCCCATTTTCTCGGGTCCTTTCACTCCCTTTCTCTTCTCTTCATCATTCCACAAATACTCTCAGGATAGTAGGAGGGAGGCAACTGAAGACAGCAGTCACCGTATCTATTTGGGTCTGTGCAGAACACCTGGCTTCCATCTCATTCTTGCACTGGGCTGTGTATGTTTGCCTCTAGCTGCTTACCAGCTGTGTCTAGACTCTAGCCATTCTTTCTGTCCAACTGTTCTCTCAAACATTGTTAGCCTTTCCCTCTCTTGATGGCTTAGAAGCATCACAAGAAAACATTCCTTTCACCACACCTCTTTCTAGCCATTTCCTTGATATTCTCTCAATAGAATGAGGATGGATTCTGTGGAATAACTAATTGTTGGCCTCATGAGTTCAGAAGGTACTATTCTTTTCTCAAAAAAAAAAAAGAGAGAGAAAAGAAATTTGTAGAAAGCATCAAAGAGTCACATATGACTGGTTACCTTTTAAGTATAATACTTGACTTGTAAAAGGGAATAATACTCATTCAAGCCAGATCACAGAACATTGTCTTGCACATGGCAAAGGTTCTACCATATTGCCTTGATTGAAGAAACTGCATCATTCTTACTTCTTAGCTGTGGGATGGGTAATATTTCTATGGGGATATTAATTTAAATTATTATATTAGTAACAATGGAGAATGAGTTAACCCTAATTTACATGCACTATACACAGAAGAGTACTTCTCAGTAATCCTGACTGGTCTAGGTGAGTCAGCACAAGGCTCTGCTCTCCCCAGTCACACAAGAGGCCAGGTGTCAAAAGCTCTGTCTCCTGTGAGCTGCACCCTCTAGAGTCCTTGGCTTCTTCCCCTACGGCAGCAAGAAGAGACAGATCAGCAAATTTCACAAGCTTTTCACAGGTTCAGCTTGACAATGACTCACAAGGTAGCTCGTATTTCACAGTTAGCAGTGATCATAATTTTTATCCCACCCAACAATAAGGACAATGGTGAAGATAGGCCATTGTCTGTCACATTTCATCTTTCACATGACCTACAGGAGAGGTTCTAGACTGATCACGTGAAGCACATGCAAACTACACACGAGCCTGGGAGATAGAAGAATCTATCATTATTTATACATACACATAGACTGAAACGTCTTCACGTTGAATATACTGCTTTGAGAGCCCTACAGTCTTTATGACTCTCTTGGCATGACTCAGGTCCCAGTTGACTGGTAGACACTGACAGTCTCATACAAGAAATTCCTGGTTCCTGTGTGCAATGCAGGGAAGACCCAGGACCGTACTGTATAGTGCACCAGGGTAGCAGGCAGTGGAGGTGGAGTTGACAGAGTAGTGCTTGGAAAGGTAGATGGATAAGGGGGAGGAAAGGCAGACTGTGTATTCCATGGAAATGAGATGGCAAGATAAGCTGCCTGGGGTAAGAAAACAAACCATCTCTACTTACAGGTGCGAGTAATTAGTCTAGCTAGAGGACAACAGGCAAGCAAGGAAAGAAAGAGCAGGAAGTGTGGTGTGAAGATAAATCTTCGTATTTCATGGTGGGTAATCAATAGATGATATCTGTGGTCAATAAATCAAGAAACGGAGGCAGAAATATATTGCTCAGTGTGGGAGGAAACTGCCAGAAACCCTCAAATCAGAGATGGCTTAAAGTGGTTTTCTCTAGGGAATGGAATTAGACGTGGAGAGGAGTACAAGAGGTGACTGTTGATTTAATTATGAGAATGTCTGCACTGTTTGATTTTTTTTAAAAAAAAAAGTAATATTCATGCATTGCTCTGATTAAAGTATTCTAAAATTCTTTTAAAAGAGAAATAAATAGGGATTTGCATATGGAAGAGAGTCAAAATCATTTGAGAGAGGAGGAAGGGCAGGGTAGGGGTGATGGGGTGGGAAGCAGGTGCTCATGGGAACAGGAAGAAGGACAGATGTCCTCTGTGGAACTGTTTGATGTTCTAAGATTGCAAATCCTCAGGGGTGGAGAGATGGCTCAGCAGCCAAGTGTTCTTGCAGAGAACAAGTTTTTTGGTTTGTTTATTTGTTTGTTTTTGTTTTTGTTTTTTGCAATATCTTTGCCAGAAGACTCATAATGGCCTTCAAGCCAGTAACTCCAGCTCCAGGGGATCTGACACCTTTGGCCTCCCTGGGCACCTAAATTCACAAGCACACCCCCTCCCCCACACCCCACTTAAAATAAAAGGTAAAACTAATTTAAAAGTTCCAGGATTTTGTTGTTGTTGTTGTTCATATTTGAGTGATGTCAATACTTACCCTTGTCCCAAACTCTGTTAAGCATTACACAGTTGGCTATATTCTGGGTCTGGCTTGAGACAAAGTGAAGGGCCATAAGAAGAAGAAAGGAAGGAGAGTAGGCAGCAGTGGGATGCAAGCATTGAGAGGGTGATGGAGAAGCACTGACCTCACAGGAACATTGGGAAGATATGGGTGCTCTGTTGAGCAGCAGATAGAAAGATGGAGTCCATTCTCCAGAGCCCGAGGCAGAGCATGCTTGCCTGACATCCATAGTAGCTCACTTGTCCAACCTTCAGAGCAGTCTTCCAGGGTACGTCTTCATTAGTCCAACAAGCAACATTAAATGTTTGCAGAATGTTGTTGTAAAATTATATATATTATATATATATAATTTTATATATATATGCTTTATATATATTTTTATATAAAATATATATATATAATTTTATATATATATATATTTTTTTATATATATGCTTTCTTTTACCCCGTCAGATCTGGCACCACAGTGCCCCAAGATATCTGTTAGATATCTTGCCAGAAGCACACATCCCAATTCCATGGCGGCTTAGTGTTCCAGCCACCCCATAATCTTAAACTTAATTCACCACAAGAAAGAACACACAGCCCAATAACCTCTGATCCAATAGATAATATATAATTGCCCACCTAAACATACAAAGTCCTGTACACATCCATCCCTTAAGAATACTCCTAACAACCTGTAAGTACACAGAGTGGAACCTTAAGGTCAGCCTCCATGTTCTCTCCAAGGCTACTCTCCTGCCATCTCCTCCAGTCTTCCCCTCCTTTCCGTTCCAGTCTCCTCCTCTTCCCTCAAACTTTTCTCCTGCCCATCCTTCCTTCTCGTCCAATGACGGGCCTCGTTCTATCCTGTACCTTCCCTCACCTGTATGACATCCTACAGCAGGACTTGTGTGGGACTTTTTTTTCAACAAGGTCAAAAGAGCACAAAGCCAGCCAGTGCCCAAATAGCCTACAAATGGGTGGATCTAGTCTCTGTTCCTGCATCCAGGTCCTAGCACTTGGCCACATATGGATAACTCTACAGAAGAGCCTATTGCACCTTGCACGTCTTTCAAGGTCAGTAGTGTAGGTTGCTTGATACTTATCAACTGATTGGACAAATGAGTGAATAAATGAATAGATAAAAATCCAAAAGCCAGATCTTTTTTTTTTCTTTTAAACATCCCCTTAACCCCTCCCCCTCCCCCTCTAAATGGGTGTTCCCCTCCCCATCCTCCCCCCATTACCGCCCTCCCCACAACAATTACATTCACTCAGTCTTGGCAGGACCAAGGGCTTCCCCTTCCACTGGTGCTCTTACTAGGCCATTCATTGCTACCTACGAGGTTGGAGCCCAGGGTCAGTCCATGTAGAGTCCAAAAGCCAGATCTTAGCCTAAGGCTTTCCTTCCCTTCCTCCTCCTCCACCCTCTCTGTTTGTGAAATCATAAAAAGCTCTCTCTCTCTCTCTCTCTCTCTCTCTCTCTCTCTCTCTCTCTCTCTCTCTCTCTCTGTGTGTGTGTGTGTGTGTGTGTGTGTGTGTGTGTGTGTGTGTGTGTGTTTGCACTCGTGTGTGCTCCAGTAAGCTTGCATCTATGCAGTCAGCAGTGGCTGCCTGTCTCTCTCCAGTCCACCTCCTCCTCTCCAGGCTCACTCTTACCTTTGCTCTCCTCTGTTCCCACTCCCCTACTCCTCTCTTCCCTTCCTCCCTTACCTCCCTCCAGAGGTCCCAGCCTCAAACTGCTGGAGAGTCTCTTCAAACAGGATTGAAATGGTTTTAAATATTAGAGGATTAGGGGAGACAAACAGACTTGAGGAAGGTCTGTGTTCAGGGATTAGGATCAGAGCTCCCCTGCTCCCTAAGTGTTGGTGGAAGCTATGCTGCCTCTCTCTGGACTCTGGCCTCTGAGCTAAGGAAGCTCAGAGTTCAGTCTCCATGCACCCAACACTCTTGGGCTTGTCCCTCAGCAGCTGGGCATGTCAGACATTTTCAAGGCCAGCCCCAGCCAGGTAGCAGCTGCTGCTTCTCATCCCTAGCCTTGCTCTGCAGAGAACTGCCACACATTGGGATAGTCTGATGCAAATGCTATTTCCTTCAACTGACCATAAGCTTAGCTGGTAAAGAATTCTCTGTATACCAGCTGAGGATCCTTCTGCCAAACAGGGATGAGTCACAGAAGAAAAGAATTCCTATAGCTGGGCTGTAACATGAGCTAAGACATAGCAAGAGACATGATGTGCAGGGGTATACACACATGGCTATGTATAGAAACAAACATCTAATGTATTATGACTTATGTGTTGTCAAAAGTCCCTATTGTGGGCTATAATCCACATATAAGAGTTGGGTTATAATCCCACAAATAAGAAGTCTTCTGTTTAGTGAGTAAATGAGGCTTAAAGTCTGAGTAAACCCCAAACATCTCACTAAAGGTTTATTTCCCTTATAAGCATCCTTTGTGGGTCTCTCCTAGAAACTCCTGGATGCTGAGGAACGAGATGGTCCAGGTTTTGGCTCTTCACTCTGAAATGTTATAAAATCATTGTGTAGAAAATAAAGCTCTCTTTAGCAGCAGAAATATTGATTCCAGTTGTATAAAGCAGTGTACGCGTGTGTGTCACACATAGGAAATGTCAATTTGGAACTAGAGTGTAGAAAGGAATATGACTTAAAATGAATCAACCACAGATTAAAAGACAGGGGCATGTGGCAGGATAAAAATTATGATTCTGCCTATCCAAAGACTCTGCTAAGACGTGAATGGAACCTATATTTTAGGGTAAGATATTTCATATGAATATGTGCGGTCAAGGACTTCCATTCATAGATGTCAACAATTTGTCCAAGCAATGAGAGGAAAGAAAAACTGAGGAAAAAAGTGATCAAGGACGAGGAGACATTTTTAAATGGCCAATGCACTCGTGAAAGGGCACTCAACTCAAAATAATAACAAGGTATATGCAAATTAAAGCCACAACAAAATACTGCCCTATACCCACCACACTGGCAGGAAACAAAAAGTCTGACAGTTACAGACATGAAGAAGACGAGTTGAGAAGTTCAGCCTCATCTTCGCCAGTCAGAATGATCGGTTTAAATGGCAGTGTTAGTGTCAGCTGATAGGCACAGACTTCTTTCCTGGGTGGGGACCCTAAGGTGCACAGAGGACGTGGTTCGGAGCATCCTTGTCAGCTCGATTGCCTCGAATTGAAAACTGCTCCAATATTTACTGACATCACGTTGAATTAACACGTTAGGGCATATCTGTGCAATGAAAAACTATACACTAACAAAACTGAGCAAACCATAATTAAAATATGAATGAATCTTTAACAAAAAAAAACCACTATACTATACTTCTCTGTGGAAAATTAAAAAAAAAAAAACAGGCAGAAACCAAAGATATTGTTTGGTTTACATAGCTAGAATATAAACACAGTTTTTAAAATACTGCATGGGAAGACAGAGCTGTGGTATTTGTGTTCCCCTTCAAGAGCAGGAAGTTGAGCACAGTGTGGAAAAGGCAGGGAGTGGGTCGTGTGGGAGGCAAGGTTTCATGTCTTGACCTGGGACCTGGCTGCATGGCTTTCTTGTTACGTGTTCGGGTAAAATATATGTTTATTTTAATATATTTTTGCATGTGTGTTCTTCACAACTAAAAAAAATGGTTTTGAAGTACCATTCTAATCTAGACAGTTACTGTGTCTCATTTAAACATTCGTTTTGCTTTGTTTTAGGCCAGACTGGTCTCAGAGCTACCTCATCTTCCTGCCTTGGCCTCTGGGGCCATGACACATGGCTAAACCTACTCTTTCCAATGGTACAAATGATTAGTTAAAAAAAGAGAGATTCCTAAAGCCTTTGATATATGGGAAACCTTGCTATTTCTGTTTGGACTTCTCTTGCCTTCCTCTCTCCTTCCCCCTGTCCCTTTCATCTCTGTCATCTGTCTGTTTAAACAATGACTGCTTCATCCTCATGGAGCAGTGAGAAAAAAAAACCAAAGGTAGAGATGGGCAGACCTCAAAGAAGGGCAAGCATGAGTCCAATTTGTAACATTCCAATGAGGACAGATGCCATCGATAAAATAAACAAACCATTAAACAACAAACAAACCATTAGGATGAGAACAGAAGTGTCTACACATTCATAATTTCTTAATTTCAGATCCTTGATGATAATGAGCCTACTGACAGACATTAGTTGGTGTAAGCGGCAAACAGGTGCCAACACAGAGACAAAATCAACTGCTGAGGCTCAGGCTGCAGACAGAGCCTGCCAGGGCTGGAGGAAATGGGCCACCTCATCATCTTGCCAGATGCGTCTGCCCGCCTTCCTCAGAGGCTTCTGCTTAGCAGCCTGGGAGGATGAGAACTGGCTCTCTCTAGCTTTCCTTGCTCAGGGGTTCTGGCTCAGCTGTGGGGGCAGATCTCTGGTAGTCTCGACATAAGTGCCCCAGAGACTTGTCTGGCAGGCCTTACTTAGAGACATCCAATCCCGTCCCTTCCCTCCTTTTCAGAGGGATGCCCCAGGGAAGGAGTGAAACCTGGGGAGGACTGGGGTCTTGCCTAGTCTCTAGCAAATGCTTATTAACCATCAGCAGCTTCCAGTCCTTTCTGATTACCTGAGTGAGCAGGAGTGAAGAATGCTCAGGTGGGGTGCAGCTGACAGGCCTGTGGGAATGGGAGCTGAGCTGTTGGGTGGATCCTCCATCACCCAGACACACTCAGGCACTGGCAACAGGCACCTGTGTCTAGTCAATCAAAATATCTGTCTACCTGCAGCCTCACTCCAGGTCTGTATTTGCCATTATTACAACATCAGACTACCTAGTTTTCATGTGTATAGCCCTCCGGGGACCACAGGCTCCTAGCAAATATGCAGTCAGGTAAAGGAAAGTCTATTTGTCCTGCTCTTGGGGTGCTAAGTCTCTTGACCTCTGCCATGAGTCTTACCCAGTCACTACCTCTGAGATGCACAGACCAAAGTGTAAATGGCGGGATGGAGGGTGGAATTCTTCAATTTAATGAAATGTATAGAATGTGCTGTTTCCTTTCAGATGAGAAGAATAAGGTGTCTCTTGGGATTAAGGTGTCTTCTTAAATCATCATCGTCATCGTCATCGTCATCGTCATCATCATCATCACCACCACCACCACCACCGTCTCTGGGAAGCTGGAGAGATGACTCAGTGGTTAAGAGTAGTGGTTAAGAGTATTGGCTGCCCTTCCTCAGGACCTGAGTTCAATTCCCAGTACCCAAATAGTAACCTACATCTGTCTATAGCTACTGTTCCAGGGGATCCAACACCCTCTTCTTGCCTCCATGGACACTGTATGCATATAGTGCATAGACATACATGCAGACAAACACTCAAATACATAAAAAATAAAATAAATGAAATCTCTTAAAAATAATTATTAAAAAAATCCCCCATGTCCATCTAGTCTGCCTAAGCCTAGAGATTCAGGTCAAGGCCACCAAACATTGTCTGGACCAGCCTCTTTCCTCATGACCTCCAACCAGGCAGGTTCTATTGTGGGAGGTTTTTGTGACATTGGGTAAGCATCTCAGGGTGACAGGCCTGCCTCATTGGGTCCTGAGAGTGCACTAAATGGCCAAGGAATCATGGTTAGAAGTCAGCTCTCCTCATCCAGTCATGGTCAAGATCAAGACTGACCTCAAGTGGATTGTGGCTTCATTTGATTCTCCAAGCTAGCTTCATGATGTTACCTGTGATGTTTCAAGTCTTCTTCCAGTGGAACTGTGGGGTCCTAAGAGGAGGAAAATATCTAGTAAACTCACCTATCACATTGTGACAAGTGAGACCCACTGGGGAATGAATGTGTGCTTCTGATAACTAGGCTGGTTCTTGAAGAATTTGTATCCAGAACTACTGAGTCCAGAGTTCATGTCCCTGCATATTTATTCTAAGCTGGCATTTCCTCTCTCTCTCTCTCTCTCTCTCTCTCTCTCTCTCTCTCTCTCTCTCTCTCTCTCTCTCTCTCTCTCTCTCTCTGAGAGAATGAATGGGGCTAGTGAGATGGCTCTGTGATTAAGAGCACTGGCTGTTCTTCCAGAAGTCCTGAATTCTATTCCCAGCAACCACATGGTGGCTCACGACCATATATAAAGGGATCTGATGCCTTCTCCTGGCATGTAGGTGGACATACAGACAGAGAATGCCTATGTTTAAAAAAAATACATTAGAAGAGGAAGAGGAGGAGGAGGAGGAAGAGGAGGAGGAAGAGGAGGAGGAAGAGGAGGAGGAAGAGGAGGAGGAAGAGGAGGAGGAAGAGGAGGAGGAAGAGGAGGAGGAAGAGGAGGAGGAGGAGGAGGAGGAAGAAGAAGAAGAAGAAGAAGAAGAAGAAGAAGAAGAAGAAGAAGAAGAAGAAGAAGAAGAAGAAGAAGAAGAAGAAGAAGAAGAAGAACCACTACTACCACAACAACACAATCTGAGGAACATCCAGAAAGATAAAAATTGCATGCTCAAGGTCACTGAACGCTAGGACAGCAGAAGGATGGACCCTTTAATCTAATTTATGGACTTTAAGCCAACCCTGTTACTATTCAGCCTGTGGCTTACTTTGACTCTCCCCCTCCCCCTCCCTACACACACACACAGACACACACATACACACACACACACACACCTCTCATCTCCTTTTTACATTGTCCCATAACCTCTCTTCTAGCACAGAAGGCTCTAAGCCAAACGAGGAATAAGTACCCATCACCCATCAGCAGAAAGAAACTCAGCTGCCCGTCCATCCAGCCGGGATTGCTGGCATCGTGGCCGGGACAAATGTCTGCTTTGGAGCTGGGATCTGGAGATGAGGGATAATAATAAATTGAGAGTGGAACAGGACTGAGCAGTGCACACACCTCCCCATCTGCTCTGGTACAGGCTGCTGGATTTGCCTTAGATTAGGTCTCTGTTTCTGATCTGACAACAGATGCCGGAGCCATAAATAACTGTGTGGTTTTCCCTTGAACTTTCGCTGCCATCTCCTGATGCCTCATGTCACATTGCATTCTGGGGAGAGGTGCAGTGGAGCATGCCGCCATCTCCTCGGCCTCACTCTGTCCCTCTTTCTGAGTGTGCCACCCCCAACAAGTCCAAGGGCAAGGGCTGAGCTGTTGGCTGTGGTGAGGGTTCCTGTGGAGCACACTGACTGGGGACCAGGAGCCCTGGCCTCTCACCCCAGTCACCCAGCTTGACCCCAGCTTCTCAGAAGGAGTCTGAAGTTGTTGATTTGTCTGCACCTGTGTGAGGTCGTGGGTAAGGCAAATCTCTGAGCAGGCATTTAAGCGGGCAAAGGAGGTGAAAGGAAGGTTCTTCAGGCTGACAGCCTAGTCCTGGAATTCTCCAGACAATAGATGGTTGCACTTGGCACTGAGGCTCCCGCCTAGGGAGTGACGGTAATATATAAGGAAGAGTCTATTCCAGCTCTGCAGGGTGTCGGTAACCAACTATCTCTCAGCCTTAATAGTGTATCTTCCCAGTGCTGCTTCCTTCTCTGACTTGTTCTAATTAGGCTCACTTAGAAACTCGGGTTACCCTTGGTACAGACCAGAATGGAACATTCTATGATCAAGAAAAGATAAAGTTGAGCTTTCTCAGCTTGTCTTGGTGATGGTGAAAAAAAATGGATAGCAAGATCACAGGTCCTGACATTGGCAAAAGTTCAGCATCAGGGCCCAATCTACTTCATGCTGACTCTGTGCCTTGAGTCTCCTCCTCCACCTCCTCCTCCTCCTCCTCCTCCTCCTCCTTCTCTTCCTCCTCCTCCTCCTCCCCTCCTCCTCCTCCTCTCCTCCTCCTCCTCCTCTCCTCCTCCTCCTCTCTCTGCACCTCCTTTTCTCTCTCTATTCTGTCAATATCACAATATCCTTACTCTTCCAATTCCCCTATCACTCCATCTCAATCTTCTTTTTCAGACCATCTGCTATCCTGAAACACTCTCTCCCGCCTCCACTTTCTTCCTCTCTCTCCCTCTCTTCTTGATGTTTCTGTCTTTGGGCGCTTACCTCTGCCTCTTCTTTCTTTTTCTGTGGATTTTCTGAGCCTTCAAAGGGCCCACCCTAGTGTCTTCCTCCTTGCTTTCTCTTAGGGTTTTCTCTATGGTTCTGGGCCTTCTTTCACGGTCTCCTTCATTTCTTCATCCTTATCCTTCTTTCTTTCCTTTTGTCCCGTTTCATGATCCTCTCCCTTCCCTGGTTTTCTCCATCCAATCCCTCTCCTGCTGTTTGTATCTGCTCCTATGCACTCCTCCAGCTAAGTAGCCCCTTGCTCCTGTGTACACCCAGCTCGCCCTCTGCTAGAGTAGCAATGCTTGCCTTAGCATCGTAGTGCCTTCCTTTTTCCTCCTCCAGCACTGCCTACCTGCTTGGAGGGCTGGCACCTATTCTCTCTTTCTGGAGCAAGCTGGACGTGAGCTACATACACCTAAGGGAAGGTAAGACTGAGTCCAAGGTACGGTAACCTAGTGGGAAACCAGAAGTAATGCAAGGGAAAGCAGTGAGAGAATATTCCTGTGGAAGACGCAAGGGCTAACTGGCCCCAAGTAGAGGAGACCAAGATGGAACTCAGTCAAGTCTGCAGGTCGGAAGAGGCAGCAAAAGATGCTGGAGAGAGTAAAATGTGCACAGGTATTTTTCATCTTTTCATAGAGTGTGAAACAATGAAGAAAAGGTTAAGCTGGAGCCTTAGAGAAGGATCTGACTAGAAAATTCAAGAGCAGATGGAAATCTGGACCCAGGAGGCTGCGTGGCTGCTCTATGATAGGTCTGGAAACAGGTTCACTTATGCCAATGGAGTGATTTTTTTTAGTGTTGCCCTTCCTGGTGACGGATAATGAGCCCCCCCCTTTTAGCTCAGACTTCTTACTTCCCCCTCACCTCAGCAACCTTCCGATTCTGCACTTGTGACTGCAGATGCTTCATTAGCCCCTGTAAATAGTGATGCAGCCACGCTATGTGAGCCACCACAGACGTGATTTATCATCCCAATGCCCATCTGACACAGCCACTCCAGCCACACTGCCACGTTTTGCCTCCCTCTTCCCCAGTTCCAGGTCCATCGTCGTTCCTTTCTTGGCCTCCCAGTGGCTTAAATGTCTCAAGGAACTTGGAGGTGCGGAAGCTTGACTCCCACTTACTCCCTCATATGTGCCGTCCCCATTTCATCTTTTTTTTGGACAGCTCCTACCTGCCAGCTCACTCTTCGCTCCAGGACACACGGGCCAGCCAACAGGAATAGAAAGTAAGGCCATGCAGGTGGCCAGCCAAGACCATTCTGTGTTCCCAAGCTTCGAGACAGTCGTCAAGGTCCGAAGACTGCCAAAGGGCATCTCATTGAGTGAGACATGCATTTTTAATAAACTATATTTGACTTCCATGATGGGCAAGTTATTAAGTCGTTTGACAGCCAATGGCACGAGGAAATGAAAGAATACCTTAGAAGTAGACATTTCTTGGCAGATAAGGGAGAAATTCAGTGAGCTGGAGGCCAATAGAAAAGGAAATGCAAATACAGACGCAATGCGTTTGCGTATCTGCATACAGTGGAGAAGCCATTAATATAACAGTGAATAGTGGGATTTTTATCAACACTTGACCTGAATGTCTTGAAAACTAGCTTAGCCTTGGAAGGATCACTCCTTCTAGCTCTAACCTGAGCCCCAGTCTTTTGTCTCTGCGTGGAGAAGATGAATTTGTTTTCTGATATGCTTCTCTCCTCCTTTCCACATCCCTCTGAATTGAGCTGCGGGTTGGTTTTTCCATCACCTTCCAATTCAGAATTATCAGGGATAATGATAAGGAGTAAATGGGCCTCTCTCACCCAGAGGCATTTCATTGAATTGATGGATTCCCATCCAGGCTGGCGGTCTCTCCCCCACCACTTCCGGTGGTCAAGTCAGTGACCTGCATTCTTAGGGACTCCTCTGAGACCCACTTTTCTATGGCTTTTCCTGACCAGCCCAATGGTGGCATCGAGCTTACAGTTTGTCTAGTACCTGCAGATGGATTGTTCTTTCTGCCTATGTGTTAGGGTCCATCTTTCTCTGCTCTGGGGGAGGTGTCATTTTCTTTTCAGCTTGGAATCTTTTTGTGAGCTCTTCTAGGACTTGGATTTGGTGGCCACGGATTTGCAGTAGATCTAACTGACTGCCTTCCTTTCCGTCACCCTGGTTGGAATGGCCACTACTGGTTCACACTCCTGAAAGCAGGGAATAAGCATTAGTGTCAGGGTTTGGGCTATCAAGCTAGTTGGCATGACCTCAAGAAACCAAGGGCATGTGTTTTAGAAAATGCAGATCACTGGTATTTCTCATTTTACTTCTGTTCAGACTCACCCAGGAGTTATGGAGAAACTACTATTCACAGATTCCAGGACACCATGAAGAGATTGCCTGGGATTAAAAAAGTGGATAAACAAGTCCTTTTTGTCCATGTTTTTGTGAGGTGACAGAGTTCCTCTTTCTTCATCATTTCTCATCATTTACATATAAATTCTTATGTCTGTGACAGTCTTCCTGAGCTGTACCCAAGTCTCCACTGGTGTTATGGTTTCCCTCTGTAGCCCACCCAAGGACTGACTCCTTTTTGCATCAGACTTTGTGCTAGAGAATGTGCTTTCCTTAGTCCGCAGTGCTATATTGGGAGTGATTTTATCTTGTCCCTAAAACTCAACCTTTGAAAGTCATGTGTCCGTAACTCCCAGACCTACTGTATCACCAACTGGATGTCTGGTAGATATCTCTTAATTCCAACATTGCGTTCATCACCCTCACATGTCAAAAGTGCCTTCCCTCTCAGACTGACGTCAGTGAATGGTGTGACTAGTGATGAAGTTGCTCTCTGAGTATCTTGGTTTTTTTCTTGACTTTTACCATTTGTATTACTTAGATCTGTTTATCTAAGTAAGTTCCATTAGCTCTTCCATCAACAAGACTGACTTTCCTATGGCCCTTTGCTCCAACTCTGCCTCATGGGACTCCAAAGACAGACTTGGGGTCCCTAAACCCCTTCATCTGTTCTTCCCAATGTGGCATCTTAATTGATTATCCTTTCCCCATTTTTTGTCATCACTCATCTTTCAAAAAAAATCTTTATCTCATGTAGGCACACATATGCCATGGGATGCATTTGGAGGTCAAAGGACAGCCTTGGGTGTTAATCTTCTCCTTCTAGTTTGATATAAGGATTTTTGTCGTTCTTTGATGCATATGCCAGGAAAGGTGACCCTCAACTTTTTGGGACTCTCCTATCTCTGCCTCCCATCTCACTATAGGAGCTAATGCTACTGTGTCTGGGTTATGTGAGTTCTAGGGAACTGAACTCTAGTCCTCAGGCTTGTACAGTAAATCCTTCATCCACTGTGCTATCTCCCCCACCTTATTATCATCTTTTGAAATGGTGTAAACTGACACACGTGGCTGAGCCTAGCACACTAGACGGCTAGAGCCCAGACTTCTTCACTGTAACTAGTTTTAGCAATACATTGCAAACACACGTACTGGAACTCGTAACTCGTTAGCTGTGAACTCTTCAAAGGCTTCTCTATGAACTGAACCAAGACCCAAAGCCCTTGCACAGCTTTAAAGACTTCAATAACCTTGATTAAAGCACCCAGCCATCTTATTGTTGAGCACAGCTCCTTTCTCTCACTACTCTATAACCATATTCTCTTACTATATGTTTATCAATTGTAGGGGGACTGGCCTCATTTTCATCTGGATTATCTAGAACCACATCCCACCAACTATTGGCTTTCCTTTCTCTTCTGACTTAGGTCTCTTCTTAGCTCTAATATTACTTATTCAGAGAGGTTCTCTCAAGCTTCCAAACCTTTGCCCAACACTTGGAATAAACCCTTCCTGCTGCTCTTCTGAATGAGAACTTGGGACTGCGTGGCAGCATGCTAGCATTCAGTTGTTTAATTGCTTATGGGCTGTCTCCCCCTCTGGACCGGACTTTTGTTTTTCACTGTTGACTTCCTAGCTTCCAGACCAGGCATGTGGCTGCTGTTCAGCAAGTATTTGTTTAATGTACGAAAGAATAATGGGAATGGATAGCTGTAGGCTATGAGGGAAGATTGAGAAATGCCACGTACGGCTCATGAAGTTAGCACCAGAGAGAAAAGGAGAGAACAGGACCCGTCCTGGGGATCCCAGAGAAGGATAGGTCCAAATAACTCTTCCCAATGAGTGCAGAAAGGAGATATGATAATACGGGCTCCAGAAAATTAAAATAAGAATTTAGATGACAAAAAATTCCCCTGCCACCGAACTGGACACCTTTCAGGGAAAGTAAGCAAAGAGTGGATTTTACAGTCCGTGCCTCAGTCTTCTGCCTCATGGATTCATGGAAATGGTCTCAAAAAGAGGGAAATTTGCAAATTGTAATCCCCAATATAACTTCTCTGACAGGACAGTGAATCCATAAATACAGTGAGGCAAAGGGACTCCTACAACTTCTGCTACTGTACCAAACTCCTTATTAATGGTTAATTGCTTCAAGAATTTCCCTACAAGCAAGCATCTCCTTGTTCCTAGTTATCCTAGGCTTACTCATCACTTGAACATTTGTACCTTTGACACAGAACTTTTTCCAGAGTGAGTTTGTTTCCTGTTTACTCGTCCATTCCCCACATTTGACTGTGAAAGAAATGGTCATTTTTTTTATTCACCTTTGCATAACACATGTGGTGTCACTTAGCAAACAACAGCTCCTTCAAGGGCCAGCTCTCTAAAGCAAAGAATTGTTGAGTGATGGGCTCTTGTTCCTTTCTCTCTCCTCTTGCCCAAGATGTTGAGTTGTGATGCCAATGTTCTCTGCTCTCCAAAACCTGCATATGTGTATTCGAAGTCCACCTGTGCCCTTGCCCCTGGCTCTGCTACAGCAAAGCTTTTGCAAACCCTGTCTTCCTGCCACCCAAGTCCACCACCTCTACTTCTGTATCTCATCCTGCAAGCCTCACCTTAGATCTTAGAACTCCTTTGTCTAAATGGGGGGAGGGGGAGGTACAAAGATAACCATGCATCCCTTAGTCATAGAAATGAGTTCTAAGCAGTGAGCTTTCTAGATAATCATATTTGATGAGGCATATTGATTAAAGAGAACAGTGAGACGAAACTGCTCACTCACCTCAACTTTCTAATCTTGGTCTATGGTAGGACCCTCTGCCTGGTTACCTTCTCTTGGTACTGGTGTAACCGCACAGGTGCACCTGTGAAGTGCATTGGCTCTTAGGCATTGTGGGAACAGAGGGGATGTGTGTAGGAGGGGGCCTCACGCCCTGTCTTCTCATGTTTTCCATTTCTTCCACATCAACTTAAAACCTATTTCTTGGAACTCATCTCGTCTACAAGACCTCATAACAAGTTCATTTCTCATTGACTTGCTGACATAGCACATTAAAAATTGGACCAGTTTGTGGTTTATGGAAAATTGAATCGTCATCTTCCTTTTCTCATTCCCCAAGGTTATACAATCATGAACAGAACATGGGAGGGGGCAAATCTCTCAGACACAAATCGACTTCTTTTCCTCCGTTTCTGTTGGGCAAATCTCTAAAAATGACCATGCGCAGAGGCAGCTAGCTGCATTAGTGGGCTATCTTCCCTTCTCTCTATTCAAGTAGTCTTCCCCAGTGGAGTGTTCTAAGAGGCAGAAACCCTGCTTCTCTTGTTCCACTAACAGCAGATTGTGTTGAGCACTTGGGAGCTGGTGGTCAGAGAGTTCCTCCTCACCCTCGGTACCTCTAGTGAGAAGCATCTCTTCTATGACAACCATCATTTGCTGTGCTTCTTTCTTTCAATAATTTCTCCAGTTATAAAACACTTAGAAGAGAGATGGCTCTGGTTCGCTTGAGTTTGTCTTCTGTTGCTGTGACAGAATACCCAAGACCAGGACAGGTTTTGAGGAAAAGGTTTTTTTCTTATGGTTCTCCAGACTAGGGAGTTCAAAAATTGGAGGTCACATCTTGCAAGGGCTCTTTGCCTTCAGCTCTCCTATAGCACAGCCCATCCACAGTTCTAGTTTCATTGCAATTAGTACTATGAATAATGAGCACTATCTATGTAGGCATTGTACTAAATGCTTTACGCACATTATCTGTTATATTCACAATAACCATAAAAGGAAGCCATTACTACTATCTCTACTCTTTACCAAAAGACTGATGCCTGAGGAATGTTGCTGTCTTTGCCTTCTCACAAGACCATAAACTCTCCATGGAAGAGAATAAGATGCAGCTTTGTACCCTCCTTGGTGTATAAACATATCTGATAAATCACCACAGAAGTTTTTTTCCTACAGAATCATATATAAAATCACCTTTCATTGCTATAGTAGAAAAGGCTCTAGAGTATAAAGTTCATGCATCTCTATGTCCAACTTTGACTCCTGTGAAAGAAAAGAGATGGGAGATGGAGAAGAGAGGGGGGGAGATATCCTGGGCCTTCATTCACAAAGCAGCAGTAAATACTTTGATGTACTCTGTGTGGTCAAAAGGTCATCATTCTGAAGAGAAGATTGCATGTGCTTAATCCTGGCCTGAAGGTTGACCAGTAGGCCTCAGGAACCTTGAAAGTGGAGAGACTCAATCTCCCAACTTACCAAAGAGTTGAGACTGGTCACAGGAAGGAGGGGTAACACAAGAGGTCATGCAGATCTTGTATCCATGTTTATGTTTATGACCTGTATGCTGCATACTTCATTCTTGTCATGGAGCTGATTGGCTGATATGTCAAATAGGCATTGACTCATGACTAGAGACAGCAGGCTCCTGGGGTGGCTGAATTCACCCTGTTCTTTCCCAGTCAGTAGGCTGCTGTGCTCTAACCAGGGGAGCTGAGTTCCGATCCTTAGTATTTAGATGTTCTAGTGATTTCTGGTGCGTTAAATCAGTAGATTGACAGCTTGTAGAGTATCATTCCTTGTGTGTGAATTTTGATATCTCTTTGTGTGCCTTTCCTTTCTTGAAGGCAATCTAACCAAAGTACATGCTATACTAATACTCTAGGTATATGTTTTATGTGAATAATTAAAAACTTCATCCTCCCTCTTCTCATTTGTAAAATGGGGATCATAGTGCTTGTCCCAATTATTTTAGAGGGCAGTGTTGAAAATTCCCTGTGGGGATGCATAGAAAGCTCTGTAGGTTTAAAGTGCATCCCAGACCATACTTGTTAGGTGACAGCATGAATCTGTTGGACCCAAAAGTGATTTTATAGTCTTGACTCAAATTACCATTTTGAATAAAACATAAAAGTTAAAGTTATTTCTAGAATGTCTCACAACCCCTGTCACCTGCTGTTTCAGGGAGGTGGGATACAGGGTGCTAAGTCGCTTGACCAGCATACGGGACCACTTACTAACCTAGCTGTTGAACAGAGTGCACACTGTGTAGCGTGAGCAGCAGGTCAATGTGCCATCCATGAGTCTTTTAAGGCTCAGTAATCTTGTGTGAATGAACAGAACAAAGAGATGTTCATTGCTATTCATTGTTCATAGCTTTACAGGTAGACTCAGATTCAGAACTTGGACGTCACCTCATTACCTCAAAAATCTCTCCTTAGTCACCTCTAATGGTGAAGTAGACTAATGCTTATTTCACTGTTGTCCAGTTTGTTTCTCTCTCTGTCTGTCCTTTCTGTCTGCCCTTTCTGACTGTCTGTCTGTCTCTGTCTCTGTCTCTCTCTGACTCTTTGTCTCTCTGTCTTTGTCTCTATTTCTGTCTCTCTCTGCCCTTCTTTCTTTGTCCTCTCTCTCTCTCTCTCTCTCTCTCTCTCTCTCTCTCTCTCTCTCTGTGTATGTGTGTGTGTGTGTGTGTGTGTGTGTATGTGTCTTTGTCTCTGGCTGTCTGCATGTATATGTATCCAAGTGCTTGTGCGTGTGTATGCAGAAGTTAATGCTAATTCCTCTAGACTGACTGGCCAGTGAGTTCCAGCGATACACCTGCCTCTGCCTGCCTAGTTTTGGGACTACTGCATGCAGTACTATGATACGCACGTAGTATTATGATACTCAGATTTTTACATGATAGATGTGGATCCAAACTTATGTCCCCATGGTTGTGCAATAAGCATTTTACCTAGTCAGCCATCCATTCATTTTTGATGAAGAGGCCAGCCATTCTTTCAGAGGCTGGTCTTGCCAAAATTGAAGGACTAGCTTCTTTGCTTATGGCCTCCTTAAATAGTCACAGAATCTCTTGGTTAGAGCAAGGGAACCCAATGATAGTGCCTGTTTCTCTTCCCCATATATCTCAGATTCTGTCCACACTTTTTTCTGCATGTTCTGGGGGACATATGGGGTTCTTCTTCTCTATCTCCTCCTTCTCCAAAGTGCCCCTACTTCTGGCCTGGAAAGCTGCATTTATCTCAATGTCATTTCTTCAAGATGTGAGCTGGAACAAATCTGAAGCAGCTGCTTCGTTTCTAAGTGTCCTTTAGGGACCCCCTCGGCAGACACTTTGCAGAGTATAATGATGACATTCTAACGAGCATTAATGTACATGTTGTCATTTTTCTGTATTTACTCCTCCCACAGGAGGCATAGCTCTGAGAAGGAGACACAAAAAAGCTGGGAGATCCAAAGAAAGTACTCTGGGCAAAGCGTCACCACCATCTCACTAGCTGGGAACAGTCACAGCTGAGGAAAGAAAGCCTGCAAGGGTCAACAGGGATAGAAAATTCTGGAAGACAAGAGGATGGAAAGGGGGAACAAGGGTAGAAAGAAGCCTTGGAGACAGAAGAGGTAGAGGCTTGGCAGGAGATAAAGTCTTCTAAGTTGATTCAGGACTCAGAACACTCTTAATTATCCTAAACATATTTTCTTCAACCAACAACAGTGAGCACGGTATGTTGCATCAGTAAATCAATATCCATTCATTCATCCATTTAGTAGGTAGTCATGGAATCGTTCCCACATCGCAGACATGGTGGCAGGGACCAATGGTACAACAATAAATGAAGAGAACAAGAATGTCTCTTAGAATTTAACTGATGGCGGATGAGTAAGGCCTAGCACATGGAATGTCACCGTGCTACTGACTTGTCACAAAGCCATGAGGTATATTATGGATGAGGGATATAAATTCTTATGGCTTTCACTGTACACACAGCTGAGCCAAATCTTCTGCCCAGGTTTGGTCATCATAGGATGATATTTTACCTTCATATACATACATACATACATACATACATACATACATACATACATACATACATAACACATACATACACACATTTTATATATATATATGTGTGTGTGTGTGTGTGTGTGTATTCTTTTTAAAAGGACATAGTGGGAAGACGGTGAACTCCAGTTTTGTGGTTCCTAAGAGCTCTGTGGGTTTCAAAGATATCTGCCAAGAGCTTTCAATCAAGATATATTGAACATCAAAAAATCAAGGCACATCCCTTTGTTGGATACTGTCCACTTAAGAGCCTTTTAGGAACATACCACTCACCATCTTCTCTCCTGGAGACATTTTTTCATGCCATTCTGAATATATAAATTATATAAAATAGAAATACGAACTAGACATTTGCTGATAATAAGTCATATAAAATGACTTTAAGATAACCGTTTTGGATTTGGAGAGATGAGTCAATAGCTAGTAGCACTTGCTGCTCTCCCAGAGGATCAGAGTTCAGTTTCCAGCACCCACATGACTGCTGACAACTATTCTATCTCCATTGCCAATAGATCCTGCTTCTGGCTTCCATGGGCACTAAAAGCATACGTGTATGTGATACACTTATGTGCACACAAGCAAAAGGTGCTCATACACATAAAATAAAAATAAAGAAAATCTTTTTAAAAGATAATTTACCCTTTAGTAAAACTGAACATGAGCTTGCATGTTATTGCTTTGCCAAATGTGAGCTTATGTATTATTACATAAAGAATGAGATCTTGGTCGACTATTTGATACTGCAGAACATAGAGTATCATGAAAAATTTTTTAGAGTTAATTAATATTTGATTTCAAAATCATTAAGGCTGAGAATCCCACTTAAACATATAGCACAGGATAGTATATGTAGGGCCATTTCAGAAATTGTTAGAAATTCTTTCCTAAACCCAAGCCAACTTTATTTAATGACTTTTTAAAAATGTAACTTAGCTCATCAACGCAAACAGTAAATTTTGAAGACAAACAGTCTATTCCATATGGCCCAGGGTATAGTAACTGGATATTTACTTACTGAGAGATAATGCTGAGAAAAGCCTTTGTTTTCTATAATTAAGCCGTTATGGTTTTGTAAGAGCACAAAACTGTATAGAGAGTAAAATTCCCAAGAACCTTAACATAAAATAGTCTTGAGTCAGATGCAAGGGATTTCGGGTAGCACTGGCAGACTCACATGACATGACAGCACACACGTCTCAAATCATGGGTGCTTGCATGGCTAGAACCAAGGCTGAGCTAACATTGCATGGCGAAACATCAACGGGTGCTGCCGGTGTTTGGTTTTGTAATTACTTTTTGTTCACTGTTCACTCAGAAACCTTTTGCTGCTGTGGAAATTTTGTGACCTCCTTGCCATATTGACTTAGTTAACATCATGTGGGTTCAAGCTTCATGGTGTAAGCAGCCATGTTCATTAAACACCCGGCATCTGGGAGTGGGGAAGTGTCGCGGACCAATCCGAGCCTCTGTTCTCCCGCTGAGTTCTACAAATACTCCATAATGTATTTTCACTAATTAATCATCAATTCACAATTAATTCCACATGTATATGGTTCATCCCCATTTTCAAAGCTTCTCTATTCATTATCCTTGTAATAACGCCACCAGGTGGAGTAGCACCTCCTGTGCACACACGAGGGAGCAGGTGCTCGAATATATTACTTTCCGGGAAATTATCCAGCAAGAACACAACAACAGCAGAACTTCAAAACCTAGATTTGCAACTCAGTTCTTCCTAAAGCACCGAGGTTTCCACAGGCAGAGTCATAAACACACACACACACCCTCGTTCTACAGACAAGGAAGATGCTGGGGTATCCAGTCAGTAGATGAGGACATCAGTTGGCCTATTTCCATATTCTTCCCCCAAAGTGGGGCCACTTTACATGAATATTGGATTTATTTGTGCTGATTGTCACTCTGGTCTTTGTCTTTAAGAGAGAAGAGCAGAGCATTCATAAAAATCCTTGGGAATAATTTTAAGGTCAAACACTAGAAAACGGTAAGGTTTTGTATAGTTCTTGGGGGGAAAGTCACAGCCCAAGCTAAATCTCTGTGGGACGACAGTCCATGGGCTCTAAGAGGAGCTGAGCCTTCTCAAGCACAGAGAAAGAAAGGTTCCTTAAACAAGCATAAGGGAAGATTCCTTACTTGTCTGTGGGTGAAGGATAAGGTCACGCTTTTTCCTCTCCTGCCTATAGATCTTATCTGGGTGGGATTGTATCGAATAAATAATGTATCAGAAGATCTGTCCCCTGTTACATTAGCTCCATCTGGAGCCAAAGCCTAGCCCCGGTGTGTGACAAGTACTAAGAAATGGCAGTGCTTGTCTGTGGAAATTTTCTGGCAAATTTTCCGAACCCAGATTAAAAAGTAAATTAGAATTCTTCTGAAGAGTTACTTTCAAGGGTTTTTATCCACTGACGTGTGTATGCAAGATTGTAGCTTTGCCAAAGGGGAAGAGAACGAAGCTGGGGGAAGAATAACAAAACAAAATAAAAAAAAATCAGTATGCAATTATCTGTCTGAACAAGGCTATCGTTGGAAAGGCACCTAATCAGAGATGTCTCAAATTTACTTAAAATACAGTGGGTGATATAAAATGTATTTATAATGTGCCTCTTATGCACCAATAGAATTGTTACCAGAACCAAAAAAAAAAAAAAAATCGTGGGAGACAGGAGCTGTAAAATGGAATAGCTGGAATCCAATCAGTTATTAATGATTGCTGAATAAAATACAGCTTTGTGGGTGAGGAGGAATGTGTTGTTTTGTTGGGGTCCAGTTGCTTTGTTTGTATGTGTGAATATGGATTCCTGTGTTTGTATATATATCGCTGTACATGTATGCACATGCACATGGAGGACAAAGACAAGAGGTGTTTTTCTTCAGGCATCATCCACTTATTTACCCATTCATTGATTCATTCATTAATTCATTCCTTTATTATGACACAGGATCTCTCATTGGCCTGAAATTCATTAAATAGGTTAAGCTGCCTGGCCAGAAAGCGCGAAAAATCCTTTTATCTCTGCCTCCCCAATCCTGGGATTACACCATACTTGGCTTTGTTTATGTGGGTTCTGGGGATCAAACCCAGATTCTCATGCTTACAAGATTAACACCTCAATGACTGAGCCATCTCCCCAACCCTTGACCGAGACTCTTAAAGGCTGTGTAGGCTGAAGGCTGATGGCTCTCACTCCCTTTGTGTGTTCCGATTGTGTCCCACAGCCCTCTGCCTTCAACGTCTTGCTCCATTCCTCCTGTCTCGTGGCAGCTCTTCAGTTTTATCTTACAAACCTTTTCCAATCTGTCTCCACACTAAGCTCGGTGACCTTCTACTTAGCAAGCCTGACTACCATCTCCCTGCTTAACAATGCTTTACTTCTCCTCATCTGGAAGACAGAGTCTGAACTCCTTAGCCAGCTTCACGTTGTGGCTTCACTTTGTGCCCACATCTCACTGAACTCTGAGGTTTCAGAACTATTGGCAATGCTGAAAATATTTTCCAGGTTTCAAATGCCTCCCCTCATATCCAGCAACTGAGACCACTGATCAGTAAATGCTTGCACAGAGAGAAGGGTGCAGTCTCTGAGACTAAGAAGCAGAAAGGAAGTAGATATAACAAGAACTACAGCATCTCAGGACTAAGGAGCACTACAGCCCGTTTCCCTTACTAGGAAAGCCAATGCTTTCACAGAAAAGCATTCTCTCTTTTTAAAAATTATCATTAAAGGGTCAATCAACTAGATTCACCAAATAACAACTAAAATAAGAAAATGATTGATTAATTTCCATTATTTGTTAGAAGCCGTAACTCTGTCTAGACTAGGAGTTATTATTCTAGATGTTTCCCTTTCCTTCTTGGTCACATGTAGACTTTGGCCATTTACACTCTCAGAAGCAGACACAAGAGAGTTAAAACTCCAGACAGCTTATCATCTTCCCACTGAAGGAAAGACTGGGGTAGATGGTGACACTCTTTGGTCCCCTCCTCAGCAGGTCCTGTGATATGTGCTGGGGAAAGAAATATTGTCTTTGTCTTCAGAAAAAATGAAAAACTCTGCGAAATTTTCCTAAGCTTTCTCTACATACATGTCATTCGCCATCTCTCTATCTCCAAAGCCCTTTCATCTGAGGCCTGGTGATTCCCCGAAGATCTTTAAATGTAACCACTATGAGAACCATCTTCATCCTCCTACCTCAAGGTTATAATTCCCCTCTTCATGTTGAAAGCCTAAAAGGTAAGAAAGAGGAGCATTGGAGCCCTGTGTTGTGATGTGTGAAAGAGAAGCTGAGAGAAGCAACAGAGAGAAGACTGCCAGGGCCAAGTCACACAAATTAAGTGGGGCTTCAGGTTGACTGAAAATCACTTATTTTTACCAGACCTCCAACATCTGCCCTTCTCTAATAAGAATGACTTTCAATTCAAGTACTGTGGACTCATATAATCTTTGGTATTTTGTATGGAATGAGAATATCACCCCTCTTCCCAAAACAGGGAGAGCCCAGGAAGATTCCTGTCCCCAAAGTACATGCTGAGCATCTCCTAGTCATCCCGTGTCCCAATCTTGGGACACATGTGCCTGGGCTGCCAAGCCAGTAACATCTATCTACACAGTCTGTGATTGACACTGCACAAGAGGCAGGTACTTTGGGAGAATTGGTGGGATTAATTCCAGGGAGGATAGAAAACCAATTGGGACCAGTTGGATCCAGTTTGACAAAGACATTGGTCAGTTTTCCATAGCCCACTCAGACATAGCTCACTGGAGGAGGGAACAACAGGAAAGAAGGACCAGGCCTTTTCTCTTGTATTGTAATGACTATCAATATAGAGCAGCTAATGTCAGGATATGCAGTGTGAGACTCGTTAAGATCTCTTTTCTTGTGTGTCTGACGTCAGTGACAGTGTACTCACATACATAAAATAAGCAAATCTTACAGAAAGAAGAGCAGCAGGAGGAAGAAGAGGAGGAGAAGGAGGGGAGGAGAGGGGAAGGGGAAGAAGAAGAAAAAGAAGAAGAAGAATAACAACAACAACAACAACAACGACAAGAACAACAACAACAACAAGAACAAGAACAAGAAGAACAAGAACAAGAAGAACAAGAACAGCAACAAGAAGAAGAACAACAACAAGAACAGGAAGAACAAGAACAAGAAGAACAAGAAGAAACCACACATCCACACATCCTCTGCTGCTCATGTTTTTAGTCATCAAAACTTTAAAGATGCTCTGACAAGTGTAGACCCAATGTGAGTCTAACATTGGGGCTCTGTGAAGATGGGAAGAGGGAGGAAGGCAGCCCCAGGAACAAAGTGATGGGCACTGAGATTCTCTGGGAGCCCAGCTCCTATGTTTCCCCTAGTGTCCTCCATCTCTGCATCTCTTTGATTCTACTTGGCTTATTCTTGTGTCTCTTTTCTTTCCTTTCCTTTCCTTTTCTCTTTTCTTTTCTTTTCTTCTCTTACCCTCTTTCCTTTTCATTCCCTCTTCATTTTCCTTATTCCCTCTTCCTGGGTTCTGTCTTAGTCCATTTCAAGTGACTATGACAGAATACCTGAAACTGGGAACATCTGATCAACAGAATTATACTTGACTCACAGCTATAGAGCCTGATTAGTCTCTGTTGGTACTTGGTGTCAGTATTTGATGGGAGTCTCCTGCTGCAATCATCCTAAGGGGAGAGATTGGAAAAGAAAGGCTAAAGGGCAAATGAACCTGTAAAACAGAACTAAGCTCTTTCATGGTGTAAAGAACCACTCCCATGACGGCCTTCATCTGCTTGTGAAGATGCTACCCCCATCATCTAACACTTCCAGAACCCTTGCATGCGTAACAGGATCTCTACATGTGGACATCTGGGGTATACTTTCAAGCTGCAGCATTCTTCCATCTTCTCTTTTTCTCCTCTCTGTCTCTCTGTCTCTCTGTCTCTCTCTCTGTCTCTCTCTCTGTCTCTCTGTCTCTGTCTCTGTCTCTGTCTCTCTCTCTCTCTCTCTCTCTCTCTCTCTCTCTCTCTCTCTCTCTCTCTCTCTCTCTCTCTGTCTCTCTCTCTCTCCTTACTCTTCTCTGCTTCTCACATCAGCTGTGCTCCCCCAACCCATATTCACACGAGAACCAGTGCACAAATCTGATGTGGAGGCAGCAGACACAATAGACACCTGCCTCTGCCCACTGTTTCCTGTCTTCTGAATGCTTCTTCTTGTCCCCATCCCTTATTCTCTCCAGTTCCTTTTTCTGGCTCTGGGGACACAAGAGCAGAGTGGAGGTGGGCCTCCCATTCTTTTTTCAATTTTAGGAACTGACCTGTTTGGTGACTTTACTGTTTAAAACCTGAAAGATACCCTAGAGCCCGTGGCCTTCCTAATGACCCTTTAATACACTTCCTCATGTTGTGGTGACCCCCACCATAAAATTATTTTGTTTCTACTTAATAACTACTATTTTGCTATATTGCATTGTAATGTAAATGTCTTTTATGCAGGATATCTGATATGTGACCCTGGTGAAAGGGTCATTTGACTCCCAGAGGGATCGCAACTCACAGGTTGAGAACATCTACCTTAGAGAGAACACCAGGACCCGCACAAAGGCTCCTGCTAATGTTTTTAATAGTACTTCGCTAATGCTGTACCAAGAATAAGTTCTGCCTAGTGTCTTTCAGTATAACAATAGCCCATTCACTGCAATATTTCATTCAAAACTCACAACTGGATCTGTATTAGTACGACACTTGTCTTTTTCTGCCAAATACTTTGCTAGGTCCTTGATCTACCTACTGACTCCTTTAACATTTACAAGAATCTCATTAAATATGTATCTATTTCTATCCTCAACATGAGAACACTCATGATATAGATGATATGGGCCCAAGGGGGTTTCAATGTGATTCAGGAAACCAACTTGTAAGCACAGTCTATGATAACATTGACATTTCAGCTTTCCCTCTTCTGGTCCACTAGATGGCTTCTCTCCTCTCTCTGACCTCTTTGCCTTCTCAAATCTGTGTGAAGGCATAGGCAGACCTGGGCAGGGAAGTGAATGTCACTGGGGAAAAGGGACATTTGGGTCTGTCACTGGGACAGCCCTACTCTTTCTTGATCAGAAAGCTCTGAGCTCCCCCAGAGCAGTTCATTATTCTTACTGATGCTGTTGGCTGAGGAGCTGTAGCCCAGCCTCCCCTGAGCTAGGACTAAAGATGTGATGTAGCAGTGGTGTCAGGATCAGGTTCCTAGGGGCAGCTAAAACACCTGGAGAGCATAAACTAGTCAGCCATTATTCTGAGGTGGGAAATGACTCCTCCCTAAGTAAATGCTACAGAGAGGCAGGCTGCATGGAGACCCAATACACGGCATGGTTTAGGTATGATGGAGGCTGAAACTGGTGCCCCTGCTGGGGAGAACCAGCAAAGATCAAGTGTGATGTTCTGAACAACTGCCAGTGCTGGGCTGGATTTAGGATGGTGGCTTAAGGCTTAGCCCAGTCTTCTAGGCACTTCCAGTTGACTCAGAAAAGAACAGAAGAAGGTAGGGGGAGGGTTTTTTTCTAAGTGTAGGACTATCAAAAATAAGGACATACTTGTTTAAGAAAAATCCATTTTCTAGAAAATGTAATATCAGGGCTGGAGAAATGCTTTTCCGTAGAACCCAAGTTCAATCCCCAGTGCCCTCTTCTGGTCTCCAAAGGGAAAATACATACACATATGCTTGCATGCACACAGACATAGAGACAAAAATTAAATAAATCTTTAAAAACAAAGACAACCTAGTTTTATAAAGAGAATATTGATGATGTTAAGAAGTGCATGCTGACAAGAGCCTGACATAGCCGTCTCCTGAAAGGCTCAGTCAGAGCGTGACAATGCTAGCAGCAAACCACTGAACTGAAAACAGGGTCCCCATTGAAGGAGTTAGAGAAAGGATTGAAGGAGCTGAAGGGGCTTGCAACCCCATAAGAACAACAATACCAACCAACCAGAGCTCCCAAGGACTAAACCACTACCCTAAGAGTACACATGGACAGAGTCATGGATCCAGCTGCATGTATAGCAGAGGATGCCTTGTTGGGCACCAATGGGAGGAGAAACCCTTAGTCCTGCCAAGGCTGAACCTCCCAGCATAGGGGAATGTCATGGCAGGGAGAAAGAAGGGGGGTAGTTGGGGAGGGGAACACCCTTATAGAAGAAGGGGAGGGGGAGGGAGTTTATGGACGGGAAACCAGGAAAGGGAATAACATTTGAAATGTAAATAAAAAATATCCAGTAATGAAAGAGAGAGAGAGAGAGAGAGAGAGAGAGAGAGAGAGAGAGAGAGAGAGAGAGAATAGAATGAGAGCTAGGCCTGTGCCTGGTGGTGTGGTCTTGGATAAGCTGTGTGTCTGTTTTGTCCTTTGCCCTTCTGTATCAGTAAAGAGCAGATGCTAATGTCAGCCATCTCAGAGGGGTGGCGGAAGAAGAAATAAGACAAAATCAAGAACGTCCCCATACCTGGCCCTCTGCAAGATATAGGCAAAGGCTGACAGATACATGGGTGCTGAATTAGATGTTCCTCACAACACCATGCGTAAATGACATACTTCTCTAGTCTCAGTAGGGAGGTCCTCAGAAGCACCATAGTATATTAATCATACAAGTGGCCAGGCACAAAGCAGATGCTCAATAAACAGTAACGGTCACACAGTATCTACAAGGGTAAGAGTTTGATTAGCCTCATTGTTGATGGAGAATGGAACATTATTAGCTCCAAATGTTCTAGAAATTTCTCTTTGCTTATTCTTGGCTATTGCTTTAATGAAGACGAGACATCTTACTTAAAGGCAAATGATTAGTTCTGCTAATAGAAACGCAGAATGAATCTGAATCTATGAGCCATCCCTTGTTCCTCATGGCTGAGGTACTCGCAGGAGTTCCACACTATTGGGCAGATGGGTGGGCTCCCCAGAGGCTCCTTCCACCTCCTCTTCCTGACAGCTCTCAGCAGAAAGTGCTGGGTTGGGAACTCTGTCCCAAATCACACTCCTAAAGCAGGTGACCCTCTCGTCTTGCTAGCAGTTTGCCAATTTAAGAGAGGGCTTCATTTTCCTCCCATTTCCTCTCATTTCCTCTAATCTATTCTGTATATCCCAGTCAAAGCGATCACTTAGAAGCATGGGCCTCATCACTTCTCGCCTCTGCTTTAAAAGTCTCTAATGACTTCTCAGTGCTCTTAGGACGGCGTCCAAATTCCTTATCAAGGCTTACAGGGCTCTCGGCTATGCTGGCCTCCTGAACCTTAAATGTCATTTCCCCACCCAGTCCCCAGCCCAGGTCCTTGCTCACCTTATCACTACCCATCTTCCTGGAAAATCCCAGACTCCTTCCAGCTCCAGGAACGTCTACGTACCTCCACTCTCTCTAACCGTAAGGATCTCCACTTAGCTAACCCCTATTTAGTCTTCAAACCTCAACTTTAAATGTCCTTCCTTGAAGAATCCCTCCCTGCTTCCCCGAACTGGCTTTTTGCTCTGATAGCATCAGTAAGTGCCAGCTCGCCCCTAGCCTCTAAGGATATAAAAATGTGCATGTAGCACAGTACCCTATCCTGTATCCACACATATGATTCTGCTGGTTAACTATAGCTGCAGCCATGTGCCTGACCAATTGCTTTAAAGCCTTATTCCATTAAAAACTACTACTTTGACAATCACATACACGCACATATAGAATATTTGTTGACCACTCATGCCTAATCTCTCTTATGTCTTTCCCCATCACTAAAAGTTACATTGTAACAAGCATTTATCTGTCAGATATCCAATAAGCACCTTACTTGGGCTCCTTCTTCATTATGTCACTGGAAGGTGGGTACCATCTCCCTCCTTGAGTTACTAAGGCCCAGGTTTCTGATTACACCTAACCAGTCTCTGGAGCAGACATTCACTGACTCCCAGAAACTGGAGAACCACATAAACTGTTGAGAAAAAGTGTGGAGATATGATTTCTCCATTATGAAAATAAATGTGGAAGGTATCATTAAAGTGTCTTCCTCAGGAGGGTTCTGGGCATATCATCTAGCCAGTTACTTGCTGCCTGCTATATTCCATGTGATTCCTTTCATTTTCTCAAAGGGCCCGTGACAGTTACTACATAATAATTTCAGTTGCTACCATATGCCAGACACTACACTCAACACTTCAAAAAAAAAAAAAAAAAACCTTTCGCCTAATGTATCTAATAATGCTTAATGGCCATAGTGATGGTGATATGATGGTGATGATGGTGATGGTGGTGATGACGACAATAATGATGATAGTGACTATGTCTTTTTCCCATGGGAAAAATCTAAGGATCAGAGTGATTAAGTAACTTCCCAGAGCAAAATATGTTTAAAGCATCTATCAGAGTCTTTTATTTTCAGAGTCTTAATATCGCTCCCTCCCAAAAAAATCCCCTTACCCCCTAAGACGTAAGGCATGAGGTTCCAAAGTTCAGAGCACACAGGATTCTAGGGAGCTAGCCACAAGAAATTCAATTATCCAGCAGCCGTACAACAACGTGTTGCTGTCGGATTAGTCTCCTTGGACATAGAACCCACCTTTTTTTTTTCCACCTTTATTAACTTGGGTATTTCTTATTTACATTTCGATTGTTATTCCCTTTCCCGGTTTCCGGGCCAACATCCCCCTAACCCCTCCCCCTCCCCTTTTCTATGGGTGTTCCCCTCCCCATCCTCCCCCATTACCGCCCTCCTCCCAACAATCACGTTCACTGGGGTAGAACCTACCTTCTGAACGTGAGCCTGTTCCAGATGTCTCATGGACCGGGCTTCACGGTATTAGCTCCCTCTCTGAGTAACTGCCTTGAATGGAATCTTCTGTAGGGGACACTCAGGTATTGTGTCTCATCTTCTTGATATACTCTAATATCCTGTGTTGTGTGGTCTCACTGAAAATCATAAAATCCCCTTTCTTCTTACCTTCTAAGATGTAGCCTGATTCAAACCCACAAATCTATGCTTCTTACTCCCTAGGACCCGTGTGGTTCCCAATACCTTTTCCATCACGCGTAGGCATAAAGCAAACATGTAGACCTTCTCAACACTGACTTCTGCAAGATGACCCCCTTGGTTGTGAGAAAGAGCATTAGTGGAGAATTGTCACAGTGATCCTAAACACAGCGATTTTCTTTTGTTCTCCAGAAAAATCTGAAAATTATCCATATAAAAGTTTCTTTTTCTTTCCAACTCAGTGAATTCTACCAGGATGTTTGCTGCCCTCCTTACCTTGGAGGACATGGTCATGGAATTCTGGAAGAGCCCTTCTTACTCCAGCACAAAGCAACTTCTCTCATTCTTCCCTGCGTATCCTCTGAGAGCCAGCACAATGGGTGGTTTATTCCCTAAGGGGACTTTATTGATGTCTCTCCCAATATTTAGATGATGGCCAATGAGTGCAGTGCTGACCAGGACCAAGCTTCTTACACAGTAGGTGTGATAACCTGGGACTAACTTGTATAAGACCAGGGTGATGTGACCTGCCTCCCGAGGTACCCACGTTCATTAGGATATGGGAGACCTCTGCTCCTTGTTTTTTTGTTTGTGGTGCTAATGGTTGGACTCAGGGGCATTGCAAATACCAGACAGATCTGTGCCATGGAACTCCATCCCCAGCCCTGTGGGAGAGCAGTCTTAATGGCATATAATAATTCCACCCAGTGAACAGAGCAGTGGCTTTGCACGCTTTTATAGAGACAGCAAGATGTTTTGTGTACTACAGTGGTGGTTGCAAAGTAGCTTTGGGGTGACTGGTTTAGTGTTATCTCGAGTAATTTAATTTCTTTAAATGTGCTTTTATACCGGAAGCCCCCACATTAACGTGCCAAAGGTGGATAACTACTGGGCCTGATTCATTGTTCTGTGATTACTGACGTAACCATTCGTACAGAAGTATTTGTCACACCTCTACAAGCTAACGGGGGTAAACCAGGCCAATCAATACGAGCTGGAGCTCTCTCAGCCTTGAGGACTTCTACACACCGGTTTGAAAACATGTACTGTGACCTCCGAGGGCACAGATGGAGGACAGGAGAGGTCTCCATTCTAACAGAAGTGAGGGAGTGAACAATGCTCACTGGAGACAAGTGCTCGGTGCCCAGAAGGGATTGGAGAAGAGGGGGTGGGAAGATGGAGTGAGAGGGGGGATGGGCTCCCTCTTCTCCAGCTGTCAGTCAAGTTTCCGAGTTGTCCAGGTTCTGCCACCTGTCAACAAACATTTAACTGAGAGAAATCGCTCATCAAGAGGTTAATTGTGTCACAGAGTCTCATTTCTGGGGCTGGAGCGATCCATCACCTGCGTAGGCAGTTTTGGCATCTGAAGCATCCTGGCTGTTAGGAAAATGTAGATACTTGCAGTGGCGTTATTTCCAGTCCCCTTCCTTTTGGACATCTCTCACGCAGCCTCTCTCTGTATTGAAAATCGTTTGGCTTTTCAGAGCCTTTCCAGATGGGCCTGGAGTATCTCCATCTCCCTTGGACCATTTATCTCTCTGGCACACCAGGTCCAACTTGAAGGTATAGTTTTCTAATTTTATTTTTCTTGGATATTTTATGTACTTACATTTCAAATGTTATTCCCTTCCCCCTTCTCCCAGACTCCCTCCCCCAACCCTGCTTCTATGAGGATGCTCCCCCTCTCACCCACCCACTCCAACCTCTATGCCCTGGCATGCCCCTGCATTGGGGAAATGAGTCTTCACAGGACCAAGGGCTTTTTCTCCTATTGATGCTGGACAATGCCATCCTCTGCTACATATGTGGCTGGAGTCATGGGTCCCTCATGTGTTGGTTGGTGGTTTAGTCTCTGGGAGCTCAGGGGAGTCTGGTTTGTTGATATTGTTCTTCCTATGGGGATGCAAACCTCTTCAGCTCCTTCAGTCTTTCTCTAACTCCTCCATTGGAGTCCCCATGCTCAGTCTGATGGTTAGCTGCAATCATTCTCATCTCTATCAGTAGGGCTCTGGTAGAGCCTCTCAGGAGACATCCATATCAGGCTCCTGCCAGCAAGCACTTCTTGGCATCAGCAATAGTGACTGGGTTTGGTGGCAGCATATGGGATGGATCCCCAGGTGGGGCAGTCTCTGGATGACTTTTTCTTCAGTCCCTGCTCTACCCTTTGTTGCTGCATTTCCTCCCATGAGTATTTTGTTCTCCCTTCTAGAAGGAGGACCATCTTTCTTCTTCCTGGTAGAGAAAGTGAAGCTGTAAACTCAGAAAACAGGATGCAGAACAGTTAGGAGTCTCACCTTGCTCCCTTTGCAGGGGTAGCCTCTTCCTGCCACTGCAGCATCCCAGTGCAAAAGAGCTCCCGCTCCTTTGGAAGGTCCACTGCTCATTCCAGTGCCATCACCCCATCTCTGGTTTCACTTGGCTGCTTCTCTCGGCCCAGCCCAGCCCAGCCTCTTCTCTTCCCCAACTAAACTCTGCTTCTTTAAGCCTGACCTCTGTTCTCAGTGACTTATGTACAGTAGGTGTCCCTTAGCCACTGAGACTCCACACAGTAAGCTGTGTAAAGGAAGTAGGAGCAGAAATGGTTTCTAAATGACTTCAAACTTAACATGGGTGTTGTTTCGGTCTTTAAAGAGTGACATTATAGATAATGATGTCAACAGGAGCAAGTGAACGAAGGCACAGCAAATTGTATGAAGCATGATAGAGCCAATGCTGGGCATTCATACGGCTGAGATCCACTTGATCCCTGGGCAGGATGCAGAAGAATTCTGTCTCATGTGTTTATTGCAGGCAGATCTTGTCTTTGTCTTTATCACGTAAGATCCAATAGGAAATTGGACCCAAAATCCAAGAGAAGTCTTTGCATGGCAGCCAGAGGCAGACTGAGCAGAGACTGATACTGTGGCTTACCCAACAGTGGAGTAGGGACCATATGCAGAGGCAGATGTCACTGAGAGATGAAGCTGTCAAGCCCTAGTCTAGGCTGTATGTGACTTTAGGGCATCCCAGAAAATTAGGAAATCTTTCCATCAAGACCATCAATAGTGTTGACAACCTCAAACCATGGGCTCCCATAAGTAGGACATGCTGAATAAGCTAGCTTAAAGTATTGTCTGTGGAGAGGCCTGGGACACAGATTAGGCAGGGCAGAGCTCCATCTAATTCTGCAGTTTTCTCTGTGAAGCTCAGAATGGTTGCCTGACTGCTCTGGGCCATCAGTCTCTACAAATAAAGCTGGGTGGTAGATCCTGCTCCACAGGGCTGTGGTTTTTCATATGAAGACCTAGCCACAATATCTGGGCATATCGGCTTACAGTAGTGCTTATCCTAGCTGCACAGGCCTTTCAGAGGCAGAGAATGGGGTGTCTGTGCACATGGGTATGTTTGTGTTTGTGCGCATGTGTGGGTGTGTAAGCATAAGTGTGTGCATTTGTGTGTGTGTGTGTGCGTGTGAGAGAGAGAGAGAAAGAGAGAGAGAGAGAGAGAGAGAGAGAGAGAGAGAGAGAGAGAGAGAGGGAATCCAGGTAAAACATAAGAAAGCCTCTAGAACTAGGAGATGACATAAATGTTGTGTGGTTTCAATAATTTTACTTAGTAACTCTGATCATGAACTATATGAAATTTTGCTCAACAAAATGGGCCATACTTATGAAGGAGATTTCACAAGATTATATCATCTAATAACACCTTAATTTTATAAATACACCATAAATACACTCTATCTATGCAAAGAGGAAGTGACACAATGAGCCATTTCTCAGAATTAAGCAATGTGCTGTTGCACTGTGCCTTAGGCCTCTGCTGGTGTCAGGAACGCAAACAGCAGGTGTCCCCCCTCCTCAGAAAACTTCAGGGCTGTTGAGGGAGATAGACACAGGCAGAGGCTAGCAGCACTAGGCAGTGAATACTGTTAGATGTGCTTAGGAGCATGGAAATTGATGAAGGGGTCAGAGAAGACAGGTAACAATTGAGCTGGGCTGGGATTCGAAAGACACCTATGGAAGTGTGGAAGGACAAGGGGATGAGGCCCACAGGCCAGGGTGGAGACTATCCAGTCTTCCTGTACCAGGAAAGAATGTTAGCTCTCTAGAGCAAGCTTGCCAGTCTAGGCCCCAACCTGCAAGTGCTTCATGCTCACTTTAACTATTTGCTAGTGTACCATGGACAGCTCCTTCCTTTCTTTCCCCCTGAAGGAGCTCTCCCAGACTTGTAGTTCCCAATGGTTTGTCCATCCAGTTGTTTCAGAGGTGAAGACTATAGACCACCTGCAACAAAGGGAGGGGGGAGTAAACTGGGGGATGAGTTCAAACAGAGGAGGTGTATACTGACCCCATCCTGCTGTGAGGAGACAAATGACCTTTCCTTCCTGCTCACCTTGACCATCCATGAGCTGGTTTACTCAAAAGCTCAAGTACATTCTCTCGTTTAAATATTAATGCTCTTAAATGGTATTTCACTTTTGTTCTAGAAAAATCCAAAGGATGGCCTCCATTCCATCATTTCTCCTCCTTTGGGTCTTGAATTCTTCATCTTTAAGGTAGAGAATGTGTATGACAACGATCTCTTTAGATTTGTCTAGTTCTAGGTCCAGAGCTGCATTTGAGTTTCTGAGCTCTCGTCCAAGGGAATGCATCCCACAGGAAGGATGGGGAGTAGAGAAATGGTGTGAACCGGGGGGATTTGACAACTATGGGAACCACTGCCTAATGCACATGCTGCCATGCTCCTCTAGGAGTTGTCTGTGGTCAAAGGGCTCCTGTTTAGCTACAGTTATTGGGAAACAGCCTGGGACTGAATTCTTCTCAATCACATCTACCTCCTTGGCTCTTTCTTTGGCACATAATCTTTACTCAGTAAATCATTCTGGCTGATCCTGCAGGAAGCCAGGGATTGACAATGAGAGAAAAGAATAATCCAGACTCATGTCTCATATGTCTCTGTCATAACTGAGGTTATCCATCCTGGTTGGTTCTTTTCTCTCAGAGGTTAACCTTATTTCTGGTCCTGTGGCTGGCCCTATTCAACCTATTTTTATTGTCTTAGAGTAGAAGCAATTCCCTCTCCTCAGACCATCCTCTGCCTTCCCTGGGCAATGGCTAGGTGGAAGGGTCCACAGATACACTCATTTATTAGTTCATGCTATCTTTTTGATATGCCATTTCAAGTGGACCAAGATGCCAAGCTGTGGAGGCTACAGGCAGGTTGAGAAATCATTCTGAAGGCAAGATGGAAGCATCTCCCATGGGATAGTGACCTTCACTGAACTTTCCATTTACAGGGAACTAAGAAATGCAGGAGTCACCCCTCCCCCAACCCCAAGGACAAAAATCTCCCTCTTTGGTGAGTTTAAATTCAGGAAGATTTGACTTCCTTGGACTCATCAGACAAAGCTCCCATTGGAAAGTCCTGAACCTCTATTATAACAAAGTGCTTTTTGGTAAAATTTCACATAAAATATACATCAGACTATATTCTTGAAAGATAGCCAGGTATAGTGAAAAGGGGACTGGAATTTGAAGACATAAATTTAACGTTTGGCTATATTACTTCTTAACTCTGAATCTGAATCTGAATTCTTGATCAATTGGAACTATCTAACTTTCAGCTACTGTGAAGATTAAAAGAGAGCCGACATTTATTAATTCCAAAAATATTTATCAAGCATCATATTTAATAATGAGCACAACAGATATTACCTTCATATGTAAGCCTCTAAATCTCAGTGGTTCAACACAGGAGAAACCAGAAAAGGTTGTAGGCCAGTAGGGTTCTCCTCCAGCCCACAACACAGGGTTTCAACTCCATCCTGGAATGGCCCTCTTCATCACTCGCCTGCCAAGGTAAGGGAAGAAAGAGATGGCTGAGGAACACTGTATCTGCTGTGCCTTGGGCCAGAGGTAACACCTCACTTCTATCCATGTTCTGTCTGTCAAACATTAGTCATCAGCTTGTGATTTGGCGCCAAGGAAGGCCGGGAAATATTTCCGTGTCTGAACCTTGGAAGAGAACTCTCAGTAGGGAGAAGGAAAAGCCTCAATTTTGCCAGTGCCTGCTAGGGTGAGAATTGAGAGTTGAACAAGACAGGGTCACTGTCCTCAAGGCAGTACATAGCACAGAAGTGACTTTCCAAATACTATGGGCTCTCAGAACAATGAAACTTCCTTTTTGAATTCTCAAAATTTGCCCTCTTTTCTATTGTCGGTCATTTGCTTATATTATTTATAGTCTCAAATGTTTGTGTCTTAAAGCTTGATTTTCATGTGTGTTGGTTTCAGGTGACTCATCCTTGCCGGGGACAGGGTCTGCCTCCCAGTCACCTGTCAGTCTGCCATTTGATACACTGTTCTTTCCCCCACAAGATAGTTGCTGAATATGAGTTTTGTGTTTACATCTCTTTTTACGTTTTAAAAGATGTATTTGCTAAATTTTATGTGGGTGATGTTTTGCCTGCATGTATGTACACCACTCATGTACCTATTGCCCATGGAGGTCAGAAGAGGAAGTGAGAAGCCCCGGAACTAGTTATAACTAGTTCTAGCCCCAGAACTAGCACCATGGGGGTGCTGGGAGCTGAACACATACTCTTAATCATTGAGTCATTTCTCCAGCCCAGCGTTTATATCTTCTTGTTTTCTTCACTTATGTTTCTGTCTTCTCTTCATCCACCACCTTACCAACGCACCCATCCTACTCTCTCCACAGAATCCTGCTCTCTCAACCTCTCTGCTCCTGATACATGAAGGACTCGGCATTTTCCTGAGTACAAGAGATAAGGAGACAAGCCCTTCCTTTCCCCCTTTGTCTCCCTGTCAAATGCTTTTCTAAGAACTGTGGGAAGTAATCCCCTAGACAACTGCCTGGGCTCTAGGGAAAAGGTGCTGTCCATGGAGTGGCCCAGCATGGGCTCACAAAACAGGAAGTAATCAAGTTGTAGAGTGACAGTAAGAAATGCAGACTGTCACCTATGGAATTCTCTGACGAGGATGCCATAACTCTTGGGAATTCTCTCTAGGCTCTGTTCTAGGGTGGTCTCTGACATCCCTCCTCCAACCTGCTGTCCCCTGGTAGAGGTGAGCAACATCCGGCAGCAAAACCTACTTCCCACTTGTCTGACACAGCCTGGTCCGGACTGAATTCTTTTATCATCCTGGCAGCAGGTCCTGCCATGTTGGAGAACAATAACAGATTCAACCTTCCGTGTTCATCATTACCCCGCACCTTTAATCAGCAGTGTTATCCGCAGCTCCTGCCCAGGCCTCATTTAGATTTCTTGTTTGTAGCAATAATACCCTTTTAATATGCTAAATGAGCAAGCAAATGAGCCTTCCTCCACTTGCGAGGTTTTTAAAAACATCCCTTCTTTAGTGGATGAAGGTCATTCTTTTGGCAGATTAATACTTAACTAGGAGGCACTGTTTATTGTCTGGGGTCACTTCAGCGGCTGTCACAGCATATTAAAGAGCGCAGGATTGCCCCTGCCAGAACAATGCAGCTAGGTGGGGGGACACAAGAGGAGCAGCCACTCGCCTGGTTCCCTTCCTTGGCTCTCATTTAAACTCCGCAGCCGTTATTAATACTTTAATTTGTAGTGCATTAATGAATTCTAATCCCCATTATGTGTTGAGCAAATGGGCCTTCAACAAGCTCTGTGCAACCCAAGTGGATCCTGACTGCAGGTTAGACAGACACTAATGGTATTAGCAAGGGGCGGGGCACTCTTTAGACGGGCTCGGGGCTGGGAAAGGACAGAGGGAAAGTGGACCAGAGAGGGGGTCCTGATGGGACCTTATCCTCCGATGTTAGCTTTACCCTTGGACTTTCCAGATGTAGCAACCAATTTTACCCATTCTTGTTTTAATTTTTTCTTCAGGCAATAAAGTACAAATGATAATAAAGCCAACAGTATCTATTCGTAGAGTGGTATGCCTCTTACATGAAGTAAATATCTTTCTTAGCGTTTGCAGAACACAATAAAGGCTAGCTGTTGTTCTTCCCAACTTCCCCAGCAGGACGAGCTGGACAAAATTGATGCCTCCTTTGCTCTTCCTTTCTTCCTGCCTGCCTGCCTGGACCATATCTCTGAAACTCTTGTTTAGGATTAACTTCTCTCCAAAAGCAGGTCCTAGTAAGGGCAAGAACTGTGACCTTCCCAATGCTCACCACTCCCCCTATTTAATAATAGTTTTTATCCTTGGAGAAGTCTACTTATCCAGCCTTCATAGGCAGCCGAGTCAATGAAGCCTGGCTGGATTCATTACTTGTCTCATTGCTGTGACAAAATGCATGATGAAAAGCAACTTGCGAAAGGAGGGTTTGTTTCATCTACACTCTGAGGGTGCAGTCCATCATGGCGGAGAAGGCATGACGGCAGGAGGGTGAGGCGGATCAACACATTGTGATGCTCATGGTCAGGAAGCAGAGGGATGAATGCGGGTGCTCACTCGCCTTCTCCATGTCACACAGTCAGAGCTCATGGAATAGCATTACCTGTGGTTAGTATATCCGTAAATGTAATGCAGGATCCCTCACAGGAATGCACAGAAGTTTATCTCATAGTGGCTCTAGAGCCTATAACGCTGACAGTAATTAACCAGCACATGGGGCAGGCAGTGATTACCCATCACACTGAGCCTTGATTCAGCCCTCTGGTTTCAGTCTTTTGTCCTGTCCTTGGAACATGAATCCCTGAGACTATAAGCCCTCTTCTTGCTGTGCCTAGGTCTTCCCTGTACCTTCAATACTGGAGTAGCCCAAGATGACAAATAACTGGAAAGATATTTATGACAAGCTTTTATGTTCTTGGCTAATATAACTCCAAGAGGTTTAGGAATGTCCGAGGCCACTCAGCCACCCTGTGACATAAGCTGGAGAGCCAAGTTCCCCTCCTCCCATCACATCTTTAGAGGATATTTCAACTACAGTCTCTCTACTGCTACAGTTTGGATCTTAAAGGTTCTCCCCAAAACACTTGTTAAAGGCTTTGTCCCCAGACTTTTGTGTAACACGGAACTGATTGAACTTTTAGGAAGAGGGGTCTCGTCTCTTGAAAGGCAAATAGGTTGCTGGGGGTTTGCCCTTGAAGAGAATCATAGACCTTGGACTCAACTTTTCTGTTTCCCAGACTGTCAAGAGTATGGGTAACTTCCTCTGTTACAATGTTCTGCCTTGACACAGGCCTGAAGCAGCAGGGCCAATTGACTGTGCACCAAAATCCTTGAAACCGTGAGCCTCTTTAGCTCACCTCAGGTATTTCATCCGAGTAGGAGAAAACGACACACCCTGCCACCCAGCCAAAGCCATGAATGGACCAGTTAGGGCCTAGGTGATGATGTGAAGCCCCTTGGATGATCTTGAAATGCAAGGCAAACCCCTCCTACCCTGACCCAGGACTGTAAGCTGCTGAGTCAGGGCCTGGTCAGAACAGCTCTGCCCTTGGGGTTCTCAGAAGATATCTTTTATGAAACATTAATAAAGCCACAGATCAATCCAGAAAGTACCTGCTGCTCTAAGGCAGAGAAAACCCATGGTAAAAGCAGACCCTGATTCCAATCACATATGGATTCCTGAATTACATCATGAAGGGCCAGCCTATTAGGTTCACAGACCACACTTGCCCCAGTTCTTTGCAACTGTAAGTCTTATGGCCAAGAGCTCTTAGAGAGTCCCCTCCATTAACAACCCCAGCAAACAGCCCTATCCCTCTACCTCTTAGGTTTTCCCAGGACCCAGGATCCAGCTACTTGGAAAAGAAGTAGCCTTGATATAGTTCCTTCTCCCTGATGTGTTTGTTATATGTTCAACCAAACTCCAACTTACGGGAAACCATGTGGAAATTTCTTTGACTCAATGGTGGCAGAGAAATAGCTTCAACAGTCCTCTCTGTCAGCCGCTTATCACAACACAGCATATTTAATCCCTTTTCCTGGCAGAGATGAAAGGGGTCTGAAGTTCACTGAGTCAGAAGTCAAAAGACAAAAGAGGAGACAATGATAGATTAGGGTTCTGCTGAGGAAGTGGGCTTTCTGGCTAAGCGTCTGCCTTGCTCTTCCTAACGCATTCATCTGAGATCACCCAGTTTGGCCCTTCACATTCTTGAAGTGCAGTCAGATGCAATGAGCAGGCTTTCCTATGAAGGAGGAAGCAGGCTCAGACTCACATGTTTATGGGTGGGTACACACAGATGGGTACTTAAAATATGAGAGTCATCTTTGTATGGGGATGGAGAATCCACATGAGTCTACATGTATACATCTATGTGTATTTGTGACTTCATGTGTATCTTGCAGAGAGGGAGTTACTGATATGTGTTTGTTATGAGGAGTCCTTCTATAGCAGTTTCTTCCCACATATAACATTCTACTTTAGGAAGGAACTCATTAAAACACAAAATGTTCTTAACAGAAGTGGAACATTCTATCCTGCAGGGAAGCTCAATAGATTCAGGAAGTAAACAACCTAATAGCTTCAGGAAGTCCCTGAAAAAGATCATATTCACTAGGTTCCTCCATCCCCTAGCATATGTAAGGTGTAAAGACTACTGAGAGATACTCAGACAAAACAGGTTTCCTGGAGGAGGTTCAGACCACTTCAATTGTCTAGAGGCTGCAGAGACTAGCCAAGTGGTGTCAAAGAGGTGTTCACCGGTTGAGCTGTCTGCAAGTTGTGGAGTGGCCTCTAGGTCTTCAACTTCATTAGCCATAAGGGGTGGGATTTTGGTAATGAAGCTGTCTTTGAATCATTTCTGCTCTTTTCAGTAACCCCTCACCCATATGTCTCTAGTATAAATAATTGACCAAGTTAAACTTTGACAATATCCTTACTTTGGTCTGTCATCAGTTCCTTACCTAGGAGAAGCAGACATTTGTTCAAGTTTCCCCAGAAATATAGTCACATGACAACAGTATAGGAGAAGTATGCACATTTAAACATGTACATGTAACAGAATAGGAGAATTGGAGTGTGTTTGAACAGTATGGATGGGCACACTAACATGTTTGAGATGTTTTGCAAGTGTGTAACTAAGAGATATGTGTGTGTGTGTGTGTGTGTGTGTGTGTGTGTTTTCAAGAGTAGGGATTAAGGATTATATGGGAAAGGTTATGTGGGTGAATGATAATGTAATAACTGGGGTGTTGTGCTTATATTTTCAAGACTTGGTTTATATAAGTTTGAAGGTATATTTGAATTATATCTTTTATGGTCACCTAATATAGCAATGTGTGTTGTATGTATGGATAATTCCTGTCTAAAGGCGGAGAGATATAAGTGCTATGATTTTGGTGTAAATGAAAGTGTTAGTGGAAAGGATGCTCATGAACAATGGTGACTGTGAGGATGATTGGTATGGAAGATAATCTCTGAGGTTAGGTGCATATATCATCATATTTGGTACTAGTTTATATACCATGATGTGAGCCAAAGTGTTAAATTTAAGAAGTGTGAAAGCGGGGTTGGGGATTTAGCTCAGTGGTAGAGCACTGAGGGCCTAGCAAGCACAAGGCCCTGGGTTCGGTCCTCAGCTCCAGGAAAAAAACAAGTGTGAAAGCTTAATTGTAACCAAAATTAGATAGTATATACTTAGTTAAATAAATTATATAACAATAAATTATATAACAATAAATTTAATAGCTCATTAAAATTCAACCCTTCTTAACTAATTTACAATTTGTTTTCAACTATGTCTCCAGGTAGTGTGTGAGTGTGTGTGTGTCTGTGTGTTGTATGTGAGTGTGTCCATGTGCGCATGTCAGGGAAGGCAGAGATCAATGTAAAATATCTCTTTCCATAATCTCCATCCTACTTTTTGAGACAGGAGAACCTCTCACTGAACCTGGAGAGCTTTCTGATTCAACTAGGTTGGCTGGTCCAGGAGCTTGCCCATCCATCTCTGCTCTCTTCCACCCCAGGGGTAGAGTAATAAGCACAGGTCTCACAACACCCACCTCTCTTGAAGTGTCTTACGTCTGCTACATCTCTGTGGTGGAAATACAACCCAATGATGCACACTGCTCATCTCTTTCCTGGCTTTGCATTAATACTTTGAAACTGTACAGATGACGAATAAAAATTTACCAGTACACAGTTACATGTTGGGTGGTTTATGAAGTGTGATTCAAAAATGTGTAAGTGGGTCACCGGTGAATACGTGTTTAGAAATGTAATAAATGAAGGCTCATGTGTTCACAAATATGTATTGTGGGTAAATTAGGGCAATCATTAACCTGGGATTAACTACGGATCTCTAAGGCTCTGGGAAAAGAAGAAAGATGGTTTGTGAACTTGAGTAACACTTTTGTTATCGTGAACTAAAATATCAACTATAAGCAACAATACACAGTGACATTTGTGGTGTCTATGTGCTTAATGCCAATAGAAATGTCATATATCTTCATATTACTTTATTGTTCTTTGAGATAGATCAAAGTATTACTTATAGCCTTTGTGCTATTGGTCTATACAATCCACCACTGAATATTATTGAAAACAGAAACTACATGTAGTGCCAAACCCCAGATTTTAAATATATTTTGAAATTGGTTATCTTTGTGTCTAATCCTAGATGTTTTAGTTTCTGCATTAACAGCTTTCTTCCAAGGGTGTTCCTGGGTTTCATCAGACTGCTAAGTTGTCCATATGCGCGCGCGTGCACGCACACACACACACACACACAGACTGTACAATGTTCTATGTAAATGAGACTGGCAGAGCAAGGGCTTCAGTTAATGTGAGCGTGCAGATGCATGGATATATGTCTGGGTGTACTTGAGAGCCAGGATGTGGGAGTGTAAATGGCTGGTAGGCGTCTGAGGCCGGCACATGAGTGAGAATGGGGAATGTTTATTGTCCATTCCTAGATGGAGCGTCCCCTTGGCACTAATAACTTTAGTGAACCTGAATTTGCTGGACGAGGGGGTAGAGAATGTTGTAGCATGAGTGGGCTCTAAACTGAACTTGAAGCTTCTGCCTTGTGAGGAAGACTTGCTCTAAAGTCCTTTTTCTACAATTCCTGCTAGAATAAGATGAATCTACTTTCAGCCCCCTGGCTGTCTTGAGGCTGGCGGAGGAAGCACTCCTCTCCGGACTTACAGACACACCACTGCCTTTGTCCTGCGGAGGGCTTCAGACTTCTGTGGACACAGGCATTTGGGTTTCCCCATCGGCCTGCTGTTTCATTTGTCTTTCTCTAGACACATGAAAGCCTGCCCTGGTAAGCTGTAGCTAATCCCTCTTGGCTTAGCTAAATGCTCCCTGCGTTCAGCCCCTTGGCCTTGCATATGCCCTCAGATCTTCCTCCAAATGACATCAATCCCCATTTGACCACCTCCACAGCTCTGCTTCCTGTCTGGGCACTGGCCAGCTTAACTCAGCCAGGGGACAATTTTTCTGTTCTCCCAGAGAAGCCAAAGGGAAGGAAGGGTGAAGGTAGGAGAAAGGGGCTGTGCTCTTCCAGCTGCTGGCTTTCGAAGGTTGCACAAATCAGAGTGGAGGATGCTATAAAGGTTGTCTTAATGTATTTGCCTTGCCAAAACAATCAAACAAAAATTTTCATTTCTTATGCCCATTTTGATTCTTCTCTCTCTCTCTCTCTCTCTCTCTCTCTCTCTCTCTCTCTCTCTCTCTCTCTCCCTCCCTTCCCTTTTTCTTTTTTTTACCATTGTCCTTTGTGGCTAAATTAATGCCCAGAGCATTTTCCCTGGACTCACCACACATCCTCCTAAGTGAGAGGATCTCTGGTTCTTCAGAAGGATGGTCAGTAGACATATCTGTAAGCTTCTGGATGAGGCCCAGCCCTTCACCCTGCTAAGACCAAGTCCCACAGGTATCCTTCAAAAGCTGGTCTAACCCCAAATCCCCCTGAGGTTCAGCTTAAGCCTCTTGATCAGCTCTCAGAGCAATGCTGTGTGGTCTTCCAGTATCAGAAGCAGCCGCCAAGACTCTCTAGATGCAAACCAAGACACCATGCAACCTGAGAGCAGCACTGGGGTATGGCCTTGAAGAGTCCCTGAATGCTGAAAGTCTGGGCTCCTCTGGGAAGATTATAGGAGGAGGAGTTTTTGACTAATCACTACCCACTGCTGCCCTGGTAAAATCAAGTCCTCAGACGAGGATTGCACACGCGGCTTAAACACACACCAAGCCTTTAGAGTTCTTTTCAGAGTCTTAATGTAAGTCTAATATCCAGGGATAAAACCAGAAGGAACCCCATGCTCTCTGAGAAGCAATGGAGCCATGCTATTCTTTAATGTATAGGAAATCCTGCTCACACTGGAGTTGTATGTGTAAACTCTTATACATGTCTTGGAGGCAAGAAGTGGAACCCTAGCTGAGGAGATGCCTCAGTCAGTAAAGTGTTTGCTGTGAAGATAGGAGGACCCGGGTTCAGATCCCGAGCACCCATTTTAAAAGGCAGATGTAGCCGTGGTTGTTCCCGTTTGTAACCCCAGCAGTGAGGAAGCAGAGACAGGGGGATTCCTGGAGTTTGCTGGCCAGAGTTCTACTTCCTCCAGCTAGGTCCTGCCTCCCAAAGGTTTCACATCTTCTCACGCAGCACCACGTGTTTGAGAAATCACGTGTTTAAACACACGAGCCTGCGGAGAACATGTTACCTCCAAACTCTGACAACTGAACAATTAATGGGAACAATTTCTTCATTCTCCTTAGGTACTACTGGTTAGAGTCTTTGAACCCGTGTGACAAAACAGCAGCAGCAGCAGCAAATACCACCACCACCACCAAGACCACCACCACCACCACCACCACCAAGACCACCACCACCACCAAGACCACCACCACCAAGACCACCACCACCACCACCACCACCAAGACCACCACCACCACCACCACCACCACCACAACAACAACAACAACAACAATGACAAATGACTCATCTAGAAAGCTTAGTGAGTTCTCTAAGGAACCTGACTCATGATGGGAGACAACTTGTCTGCCACCTAGTAGCTCCTTAGAATTTTAGAGTTCTACAACAAATAGATGGGAGGGCTTTTGGCAGGTTTAGCCTGCCCCAAGGTTAACATGGGGTTCAGCTACCTGGGGCTGCAGTAGAGTCAACTGGTGGTTATTTGTACATTTTCCTGACCAAATATTTGTACTTGTGTTCACCCCATTAACTAAAGGAAGACAGTCTTGACACTTCAGTGAGAGTCCCTAAGCATCTACCATCCCTTTTCAGATCTCAGCAGGGTTCCATATCTCTTAAAACCAAGACATGGACGCAGACACGGCTACAGCCTGCTAGTTTTATTTCTTATTCCAGAGGAGACAAAGGCTTGACAAACACTGTAGGAACGACATAACACCCTTCTCAATACATATCCCTCTAGGTCCTCAAACTTTTGTCAGGGACTAGAATCAAGGCAACTCCTCAGTTTCCTGCATCAAACAGCATGAATTAATCTGTGTTCCCCCTTCCTGGCTTACAGGATAGATACGCCACTTAGTTAAGAGCATAGGTCCAAGGGGCTGGAGAGGTGGCTCAGTAGTTAGGTGCACTTGCTGCTCTTGACCTGAGAGGACTGCTTGATTCCCAGCACGATAGCAAGAAGCTCATAATGGTCTGTAAATCCAATTTCAGGGGATTCTGAGACATCTCCTAGCCTCAGAGGGTACCAAGTATGCATATGATACACATACTTACATGTGGATACTTGCGCATAAACATACAATAATAAGTACGTTTAAGAGTAGGAAGAGAAAATCGGCTTAGAGGTTGCTGATACTATAAGCATGACTTACTACTTATATGGCTGAGGAAAATTCCACAAAGCTTTTTTTTTTTTTTTTTTTTTTCTATTTTTTTTTTTTTTCGGAGCTGGGGACTGAACCCAGGGCCTTGCATTTGCTAGGCAAGCGCTCTACCACTGAGCTAAATCCCCAGCCTCCACAAAGCTTTCTAAGCTTAGCCTCCTCCTTACCCTGATCCAACAATTAGACCTTTGTTGTGCAGTTATAACAAAAATCTCAATAAGCCATGTGGAGCCATCCTCTCCAAGCACTGCCCATGGCATTGTCATGGCTTGTCTTTGCCTTACATTTCTGTTCTCTGTCCCACAGACTCTGTGGGCTTCTTCTGGGATGCTGTTATGTTCTCCACATACATCTTCCTCACATAGAAATGTTTAGAAAAGCAGTGGTCACAGATAGTTTTGCAGTTGGCATTCTGCAGATGGAGATGATGGTGTATCTGGAAATATTTTTTTCACCAGCACTTGGGATGGTTGGGAAGTTTAGCAGTGGCCTTGGGCTCTGAGAACCTTCCTAGGGCTTTGATGGAGAGCTGTCAGGGCGATGGGATGCAGAATGAAGAACCCTGGCAGCATCTGATCCAGACAGTGCTGACTCATCCACAAAGAAGTTTATAGCAGGCAGCTGGTGAAGCTAAGCATCTTGGGAGCAGAACCTTTGGGAGTTCCTTGGAGGCTGATTGGTAGGTCTGTAATTCAAACATGTAATTCATATGTCGGGGAAATGGGGTGGCAATTGGCAAGAGAGAGCTGTTGGGGAGAACACATCCAATTTGAACTCAGACACTGACAGCTTTCATTGCCTGAACTCTTACATAATCTCTCTTCAAGCATTTTCTTTTTGAATATCTGTTTTGCTCTACCAAAGCATCTTCATAGTTAGGCCATCCTCCTTTGGAGCCACTCACCTCTCTTCTTCCTTTCCTTTTCTTGTAAGTGGCCCTAGGATCTGAGAATGACTTCTCACTGTAAATCTCTCCTGGATCCTGTGATCATACCCTTGATGCCTACAATAGTCCCTGACTAACATCTTGATCACGTTTGAAAAGAGATGTCAAACAAATCTCCTTACAGGCATGCATGATATGCTTAAGGTGAAGAAGCCTCAGGGAGTTATCTTCTCTGCTTGCCTGGTGAGGTAAGGCTAGTCACATACCCTCCCCAATAAACCAATACCCTTCCACTAACGCCTTCTACATGGGGTATCTATAAGAGATGTATGGGAAGGATCATAAAGCTTGACTTGAAGCAAAGTAGTTCTTTCCCCATCTCCACTACAATGCCATCTCATGAGATAGTGATAAAACACTATCTTAGAGTGAAAAAAAATCCAGATCTGAAACAAAGAGAAACAACTCAGAAGGTGAGAATTAATCCCTTCGTTTGAATGAGAAGGAAAGGATACTCCTCATAGAAGGATGCCACGTTAAAAGAAAGAAGCAATATTTTACATAGCTGGAGAGAACATTCTGGAACCTCATGTGGGTTTGATAAAAAATTCAGAGACACTAAGCATATTTGTTGTAGCTTTTGTTTTTATCTTTAAGTGTGTGTGTGTGTGTGTGTGTGTGTGTGTGTGTGTGTGTGTGTGTGTGTGTGCCTGCTTGTCTGTATGTGCACCAGGTATGTACAAGTGTTCTCAGAGTCCAGAAGAGAGTGAAACAACTCAGAAGATGAGAATTAATCCCTTCGTCGAGGTCACCATTTTCATAATTTTGTAACTTAGGAACATGTCTAACAGATGTAAACTTGGAAATCAAAATTATGCACCCATCCGACTCCCAAGCTTGTGACCTGGCTTTCCCTTATGGCCTTGTCTTTTGCTGTGTATCTATTAATTTTCTCCAGTCATCATGTTCAGTTAAATACTTCAAAGGCATTTCTGCTCCAGGGCCTTTGCACATGCTTTTCTTTCTATGTGGAATATTCTCCCCAAAAGAATCCATACGGCCAGCTCTCTCACACTCCATCATTCAACTATTACTTCTGTCAGTAAGTCGTGTTTTCAGACCAGTGTCTCTAATGTTAGCCCCCGCCCCTATATTTTTTTAAACTTTATTCCTTCAGAATACTTTTTTCCCCAGAAATATCTTACCAACATTCCAAACTGTATATCTAACTTTTACAATCTAATTATTTATCTTGTTTCTGGTCATCTCTGATCAGATAGTAAACCACAAGAGGGTAAGGGCCCTTGGTGGTTCTAGTTAACCCTAGACCTTCACACTTGAAAGAGTGGCTAATATATCAAATGCTCAAAAGGTGAGTATATTGAATATTGAGATGGAAGAAAAATGTAAACCAGAAAAATCACCTACCTAATGGCATTACAAAAGACACTCAGAGAACACCAAAGAACATAAAAAGCCCAAATCCAGAACACTGCCAAGTGACAGAGTGCTGAATTCTAGACCTCTGAATCTTGTCCTTAAAGTGCTTAATAAAGTAAAATATTTGCTATTCTCTTCTGGGGACCGGGAGAGGAAAATTGCGAATGCTGCAGAAGTATGAGGTGAAGCCAATGATAAATCAACTGGGATATTGCTTATCATGCTTTACTCTCAGCAGTAATAAGACACAGCACAAGCCTTGATGCAAGCATCATTATGGGCGTTCATCAAACCAAGACTTCTCCGCAGGCACTTTGGGTCTGCCTCCCGGTCCGTGAACACGTGCTCCGGACGTAGGTGCTAAATGTTTCTTAGCAACTTACACAGGAAGTCTGTCTGCGGAACTGCACGTTGGATGGAGGTGAGAAATGATGAGGTTGCACCCAGTATGGAAAGTGATTTCTCTCAAGGGTGAGTTTCATATCAAGCATTAAGTCCATTTGTAAGCAGACCTGAGACCTGGGTGCTAATTGTGAGAGCTTACTGGGTCAGCAGTAAGGGGAATCTTCCAGGGGAGGTAGGAGGAAAGAGAGAAAGAGAGAGAGAGAGAGAGAGAGAGAGAGAGAGAGAGAGAGAGAGAGAGAGAGAGAGAGAGAGCTGAAAAAATAGCTAAATACTTCCAAGGAACAAAAGGGCCAGAGTTCTGTCTTTCTGCCATCCTTCTCAAGGGCAGACATTATAACTGGCGATCATCAGAAGCATGACGTGACATGCAGGCCTCTTGGGACCCATTGCTGTACTTCTTATGTCTTGCTTCAATTGGTACCAGCAGCTCCTGCCTGAGATCTTGAATTGTACTTTCTGATTGTTCTTGATTTCCCTATTCCCATCTCTACACTGCTTGAGGGTCTAGGGTTAACATGTCTAACTTGATCTCCCATGTTTTTGTCCCTTGAACACAGGATATTGTACTCTCTACATCCTCAGTTCCAGAGCCTGAATCCCCATGAGAGGAGAAGGATGGCTGGCCAGGTGAATATCCAGCAGGGCTCCATATATGAGCCTGGCATATGGAAGTCAGGCCGCCAGGGTCATTTCATCATACCAGCATCTCCGTGTTCTTTGTTTAATTCAACAAACTCCATGGCAACGCATGGCCTGTTCAGCTTCCCTGAACCCTCCTAACCTCCCTGTTAACAACTCTCTCACTTAGCTAAGTGTATGTGTCTCTTTCCCTCTCTGTGGCCTTCTTTGATGTCTACATCACAGTACAGAAGTGTGGTAGCCTTTCCCCACACATGGGACAATTTGGGGGAACAAAATAAGAAAGGTCAAGCCTCCTGGATGAGGAACTGGTCTCTGCTCTTACAGAATGCCCTGCAAGCTCGCAGTTCCTTGAAAACAGTGTCTGTTCACTGACACATGTATCCAATGAAATGCTGACACCAGGCATGCTCTTAGATGGTTTTAGGGAGCTAGCACAATGGATCGATGTTAATGTCACTCAGGACACCTCACAACTTGGTGTGAGAATAGTATCTTTGTCCTTCTTGGTCAAGAACCCAGATGGACATTTAACATGTGGGTTTGCACACTTCTCCATCCCCCAAAGCAGGCTTCTCTAAACATGACAAATATGTAGGATGCTGTAATTGTAAAGTAGTAATCAACCATTTCAACCATTTCCATTGATGTATCTTGATGGTTTTGATCACGATCCTTTTGCTATGGTAAAGGTTTTCTTTTGTTGTTTCTCATCGTATGTGTGGGGTGGTAGATGGTTTGTGAAGCATGGTCTGCTAGACCAAACCATTTGACACACAGGGTCTTATAAGGGAGACAATGAAGGGGTTGTCCATGGAGTCCTCTTCTGGGAAAAGTTACACCTAGAGCTCAAGGTCATGAGGACCTTGTTTGTGCCAAGAAGTGACCCAAAGTTCTCTGGCCCTGAGTCCAAGGTTTATTCCCCTAATCCACTCTGTCTCTTTATGGTCATGTCTAGGAAGGTACAACCTGCAGGATGTGTGAGTGTACGCAACACAAGGATGTGATAATAGGATGTCACGCTGCTGTGTAGGCCATGCATTGATGTCAAGGAGTATTGGTGTCACCTCGTCCGGATGCTTTTCTCTCAGGCCATTTTTCTGAGACAGAATCAATCTCCCCACCTCTGTTCTCCTGTACCATGTAATTCAAAGTGCTAGGAAATCACTTATAAGATTGTCGTACAGGTGAGTGCAAAGGGTGGCCTGACTGCCACTACAATATGACAACTCTGAGGTTAAGCCACACTCCCCCTGAGGCCTACTCTGTGCTCGGGGCAGAGAAAAAGCACTCTGACTGTCAGAAAGTGTTCAGGGACCCTGTTACAGGTGTCAAGCACCATCCAAGATTTCCCCAGCCCCTGGGAGCTCCATGGGAAATGATCTAACCCTTTACTTTATTTTGGGTGCAGAGCTTTGTGGATGTGTCTGAGAGACGAAAGACAGAAGTCCTCATAGAAAGAGGAGAGAATGGAAACCTACAGAAAGAAGGGTCCACAGGTAACACCCCTGACCAGGGAAGCTGTTTCTAGTCATGTGGTCTCAAGGGTTCAAGGACAGGGGATCCTCATGCTAGATGGTATCTGGACGTTGCTGCTCCTCATTGCCCTCCATGCTCTCTAGTGAATCCGTGTCTCTGTGGCTGAGAAAGGAGCCCTGTGTGATAATGTGCCTCAGGTTCTCTTCAGTTGGCCCCTTTAGTCCAGGCACTAAAAGAGGGTTGTTCCCCCACCAACTGGCCTGTAATCAGTAGTTTGGCAGGGAGAAACATTCTGGAAATTCGTAACTACGCTGCCAGATAAAATGCATACACACATGTGCACACTTGCTCACACGCACGATGTATGTTGTTATTCTCTCTTTAGAGGCATCCGAGATTTAGAGACCTATAGGGAAGATCTCTGAAGGAGCAAAGAGTCATTAATGTGGCCGTGTGTAACACTCTCTAGCTCTTTAGGGTTCAGTACAGAGATGCCAGAGGAAGGAAGACTGAGACGGTGGTAGCTAACAAGAAAATGTATGGAATAGTAGAACTGAGGTTTTTCCAAACTGAGGTGATATTTTTATGGGTTCCCCCTCTAAGTTCTCAGGCTCCCAAGATAGAACCAGGGCTTGTCTTCATAGGGGGCCAAATTAGCGATGATCACAGATATTGTGTCTGTAGTCAATGTGTTTAAAATTTGTTTCTAACTTGGTGTAAAGTATATACTATATAAAATCTAATATCTTTGCTACCCTAAGTGTCTTAGGGTTTGATTACTGTGAAGAGACACCATGACCAAGGCAACTCTTATAAAGGAAAACACTTAATTGGGGGACTGGGGCTGACTTACGGTTTCAGAGATTTAGTCCATTATCATCTTGGTGGGAAACGTGGCAGCATCCAATCAGACATGGTGCTGGAGAAAGAGCTGACAGTTCCTCATCCTGATCTGCAGGTAGCAAACGGAACTGTGTGTCACACGAGGCCTAGCTTGAGCATACAAGACATCAAAGCCTGCCTCCACTGTGACGCACTTCCTCCAGCAAGGCCACACCTACTCCAGCAAGACCACACCTCCTAACAGTGCCACTTCCTACAGGGCAAGCATTCAAACACATGGGTCTACGGAGGCCATACCTATCAAACCACTAAGAGTCTACTTCAAAGTACATTCTCATCTCTGTGTAACCATCCCTGCCCCACCCATCTGCGGGTCCTTTTCATCTTCTCAAATTGAGCTGCTGTCATCCTGTTTTCCGCCTCTAGGAATGTGTCTTCTCTGGGTTCCGCTCAGGGAGAGTTCGTTCTTTGGTGTCTGGTTTATTTGCATTGAACACAACGTCCTCCAGGCTCATCCCTATCTGTTGCATGTAACAGAGTCCCCTTCTGTTGTACTAGGTGACATGCCAAGGCACACGTGTGTTAGGTTGGTCTATTCTTCTGTTAGCGGAAGTGTGGTTTTAGCTGAAAACAAAGCCTTTTATTGTTATTTTGTTGCTGTGGCCAGTACTGTAATAACATGGACAATTTCTATCATGATGTTTTCCATATTTCTCCCTCCTCTGTTATACACCACCCTCACACATGGCTTATTGCCTATAACTCTGATTCCACCTTTAAAGCTTTTCTTCCAGAAAGCCTTCCTTGACTCCACAGACCAATTTAGTTGCCTCCACTGTGTGCACCAGCCCCCGGCTCCTTGTGACATAGATTGCTCATATTGCTTTTTTGTGTTTCCTCAATCACCTGTGAAGGGAGCCATATCTGTTGACCTCATCTTTGGATGTCAAAGACCTATTAGTGCCTGAGCCATAGAAAGCCTAGAACAATCCCTGAATGTGAGGACATACTTGGGAATCCAAGTCACAACGAAGTGAGTGTATGCTGTCTACAGATCTAAACAGGAGTAAAGGTTCCCGTGATAGTGTTCCTCAGTTAAAGGTGATCTTGTCTTTTAATCTTTTTAATGTTTGCATGTGTTAGTGTGTTTTGTGTATGTGTATTTGTGTGTGCATGTTGAGGCCACAGGTCAATGTGTGGTGTCTTCCTCTATCAATCTGTCTTTTTTGAGACAAGTTCTCTCACTGAAGCAAGAGCTCATTGATTGGTTAATCTGCCTGGCCAGCAAGTTCCAGAGATTCTCCTGTCTCTGCCCCAGCCACTGCCAGTGCTATGCAGACCATTGCAATTATGCCAGACTCCAGTTATTTCTTCACTACATATTTTTTATATGCTGTGCTAAATCTTCAAGATGTGCAAAAGCTCTGTGCTCTGAGTTCCTGGCATATCCAGATCAGTTGAAAAGGCAAGGGCTCTTACCAGGGCTCGGTGGAAGACATAACACAATGAGGCAGCAGTAAATGGAGTGAGTACCTGCTCAATGACAGAAGCACGCAGAGGTTCACCGGCCAAACGGAAAGATCTGGTAACTTAAAACAATTCACATTTCACCTCTCAAACTTTTGGATATCAGAAGTCTAAAACTCAAAGTATTGGTAACCTCCATTCCTTCTAGAAACTTCTGGACAAATCATGTTCTTGGCATTATCTAGCATCTAGAAGCTTCTGCATTGGTTAGCTCAAGGTCCTTTCCTCCACCTTCAAAAGCACATCATTCAACCTGATTCTCTTATCACATCTCTTGCATGCACATATGTGTGCCCATGAGTGTATGTATATGAGTATGTGTTGTATGCATTTTAAGTATGTTAATGTGTGCATGTGCATACATGTGTGCAGGCACCCAAACCATGCATGTGGAGGTCATTCTCCAGTATATTCCTCCATAGTCTCTTCCCTTTATTTTTTGACACAGAGTATCTTATTGAACTTAGAGCTTATCTATTCAGCTAGTCTGGTTAGCCAGTGCTCCTCCTACGATCCCCCTGTCTTCTCCTCCCCAGCACTGGGGTGAGAGCTAGGTGTATACAGGAACCACTTCACCAACTGAGCCATTTCCCTGGCCCTCTTATCACATATCTTTGTTACTCTGACCTCTAACATCTTATAAGGATACAGTGATCACGCCAAACTATCCAAATAGCCCAAGATAATGCCTGTCCAATTCCAGACACATTATGTCAACCACAGTTCCATTCTGTCAGGAAAGGTACCATATTCATGGTACCTGCTAAAGGGACTGTTATGCTGTCCCCTACAGAGATTTGGGTCCAACTGGTGAGGCTTGAGTGTCCACCTCAAGCAGAATCAGAAAGCTGAATAAAGAGATGCTTCAAATGCATCAAGAGGACTCAAATGTGAGTGTTTGGGGGGCAGGGCTAACAGAGAAGAATTTTGATGAAGGAAGGGTGAAATATACTGTGTGGTACTGAGGGTATTTCTGCAGGTTCTGGCTGGTGTCAGGCAGGGCTACTAGCCATTCCAAGGGTCATAAATATCCCCGAGAAGTTTATTTGGAGGAGGTTTGCATCCTCAGCTGGGTCAGCTGTGGATCACCTGCCAGCAGCCCTTTCTTTTTACATGCTTTTTAACAAGCACTAAGATAGAAGAGGAATAAATCACATCAGATCCTTATGTGAGGATTTTCATCGTCATCCCCCTGCAGCTGTCAGTAACATAGAAGTACATAAAAGTGACACCTGGGAGCTGGAGGGCCCTGATCCAGAGGGGTGTTCAGCCCTGAAGTTTGGTGGCCAACACCGGCCCTACTTCTGCAAGAAAACTGCACAGCCAGCTGCTTCTAGAGAACCCAAGAGACGCCAGAAGGCATGCTGTGTCCCCAAGGATATACCTCTTGGTTCCTGTCCTCATCAGCATGTTGGAGAACAAGACCTGGTGGAGGCGGGGCGGGGGAGCAGGATCTTCCTTTTCTATAATTTCCTTCTCCCTTGTCTTGCACTGGCAGATAGGGCCGGTGGGGATACAGCAGCTGTACACTCTGCTACGAAGGTCTCAGCGCTTTTTGTTGCCAGAATCCCAGGCCCATACCACCTGGTTTGGGGCTTTGGGGAGCATGTGAAGCAGGGGCAATCTAGGCCCTGAACTAAGTAGTCCCGATGCCCTCTAGCGCCCCTCTTTCCACCTTACTTTTCTCTAAGCAGCAGCCAGGAGTGTGTTGGTCAGCGCAGAGTTCCACAGTGATGCCATTTGCTGATCCTGGCTGGTTACCCCCTCAACTCTTGTCATCTGATCATCTGAAAACAGGTAGTTGGTTAACTCATCCTGGGCCTGATCATCCCTGCCAAAGTCACCACATCTATTTGGTCTAAGAACCACCTCAGAATCACACTTCTTCTGCCTTTAGCCCCATCTCCCCTCACCCCCAGCTGATCGATTCTCTTGTGGTCAAATCAAAGCAATATCAGAGCATATCACGTCTGTGCAGACACTCAGCAGCTTGGCTTTTCCCTTAGAATAGAATCCAGCTTCCTCACCGTAGTCAGCTGGGCCCTTCCTCATCCATTCTTTCCTCTCGCTTTCTCTTACCCCGCCATTCCACTTCCAAGTGTTCCTTGTCGAACATTCTTGTTACCACATCTGCTGGCAATGGCCCTTCCCGCGAATGAATCTCAAATGGGACCACTCAGGTCTCTGTTCAAATTGTTCCTCTTCAGGCATCCAGAACATTCTCTCTCTCTCTCTCTCTCTCTCTCTCTCTCTCTCTCTCTCTCTCTCTCTGTGTGTGTGTGTGTGTGTGTGTGTCCCCACCTCACCCCCACCCCCAGGTCCACAGAGATGGCTGTTCTGTTTTACCTACCATTATGTCCATAGTTCCTGGCCCAGGGTAGCTAGTGCATGAAATTTGTTGTCTGAGCTGTTGTAGGAGTTGTTTATATCTCAGACAATGACTAAGGCTATTGTTACATGACAGGAACTGATAAATAGATAATGCTTATCCCTTGCCCCTAGGAACTCACGGCATCCCTAGCCAAGATAAGGAAATATATCTGAAATATAACTGCAGCAGACTGTGACAAAAGCTATAAGTGAGATATGCATAAAGAAGCATGGAAATGCAAGTGATGGGACAGTTAATTATTTCTCAAGGTCTAAGGAAGTGTTAGAGAAACAGGATGGCTTTGAACTTGAGTTGAGCTGCCTACTCATCAATTGAAGGTCTATGAATTGCCCTTAGTACTAATTGCTTGTTGATACACCCCGATAACAACTGTAACCTAGATAAATCTGCCTGAATTCTCAAGGAATTTTCCACACTTCAAAAAGCTGGTGGAAAGGTGTCAGAGTCTAATACTAGCTCCTAGAACCCAGGAGTCTCCCAAGTCTACACGGGACCCAGGATGGGTAACTACTGTGCCCAGGACCTTGTTAGAGGAGACCTCTCAAGGCAACTCCATTTGCAGTTGCTCCAAGTATTTACGTGGTAGCTGATGTTAGCTCAGGATTCTGGCCCCTGGATACAAAGAATTATCAACCTCTACCAACAAGAGGGTAAAGGTCGGAATGAAAGGTGCCAGAGCGGAGTCCTGGCCGCAACTGGCTCCAGGAGGCCTCTCTGGGGACATCCCATGTCTCTTTGGAGTTGGTTCAAACTTGCTGGTACAAGCGTTAGTTCTCCAGCATCAAAGACATTCCCAACAGGTAGCACTTTGGCAGCTCCCCTGGAAGCAGCAATGCTGTGGGGAGATGCCTACACTGAGGTCCATAGACAGAAGTGAGTAGACAAAGCACCCTAGCTGTGCCTGTCTAGGGACAAGGCTGTGCCTGTATAGTCTTGCTTACCAAGGTTGGACTCTGAAAACAGTACCATCTCTGAACATAGACTGATGTATTCACATTTACGACTTCCATTTCTCAGGGGTTTTCACACACGTTATTTAATTTGGTTCTCACAGCAGTCCTATGAGGTGGAACAGTCATGTATTTTATTGTTTTTATTAGTATTTTTCCCATTACGGTTTATTATAGAAATTCTGGAACGCATCAGAAGGCACAATGAATACAGTAAAGATCACGTGTAATCACATCCTGTGAAGTATCTGTGGTGATGTATCTGCTGCCCATCCCCCCCAGAGGGTGGAAATACATAAACAATCTGTATAGCATTCTGTCCTGGGGAGAAAAGGGAAGCCAAAATTGACTTAAATTCCTTTACTCTCACCCATGAAGCTATGTCTGAAAATTTCTAGTTGGGCTCATGGACTCTCTTTTCTACTCCACACAGTTTCTGAGTTGTGAGCCACAGAGGTTAAAGCGATGCTGTTGGGAAACATGGGCTATCACCTCGAATTGAGCCAAACCTTCAGAGACGCTTTCGCAAAGGACAGACACCTAAGAGTCACCGACCACGGGCAGCTGAAAACCTAATGTCACATCATTTCGGGTTCTTTTCATCTATTTAAGATCCAAACCCCAAGGAGAACACCTCGTTGTTCTAGAGTATCTTAATCTGTTCTCAGCTTGACAGTAAAAGTACCCCATTCAGGGGCAGACACCAACCTTCTGGAGGTCAAATTGGATGTCAGTGTGTTTCCAATAATCAGGAAAACAGAGATTGATTCCGGCTTGCCTATCTATCTTTGTAACCGCTAATCTTTTAGTACATGCCTTTTTTTTTTTTTTCTTCTTGATGGAACGCACTAATTCCCTAAGTTCTCTTGACTTGGGAAACTCCCATCAGTCATTCTTCTTTCAGCTCCCAGCTTATATTTCTTGTATTACAAGGCATACTCCATGACTACCAATCACAGCGGTGCTGTTCCCTCTGTTTTGTGTTCAAACATGTCGCATTCGTCTTCTCATACAAGCTGAAAATTCCTTGAGAGTTTTACTGCCCTTGTCGTGTAGGGCCCAGCATAGGAGCTGGTAATGAAGAGGATTTGCCTGAAGAAGAGAAAAGAGAGACTCAGACTTGGTATGAGAAAGAAGTTGGGTGTTTTGAAAAGAGGGGGGTATGTGGGTGTTCAAATGAGCTAGTGCCACACACACATACACACACACACACACACACACACACACACACACACTCCCCTGCCTCAGACCCATCCACGAAACACTTGTAAGTGGTATGCTTTAGCCTGTAATTGTAGAATATCTTCAAACAACTGTCTAAATTCCCAGTGTGTATATCCACTGAGGCTAGGCTACCCTGCTACCCCAACAACAGTGAACAGCATTAATGAGAAGACTGAAAGTGGATCATTGCCTAAAACTTTCCAGTCATCTGAAGAAATCCAGAAATGTGGCTCACTAAGAGGAGTGCGTGGACTCAGCCTACACCCTGTACCAAAAATAACAGAGTCCTGTCATATGAGGCTGTTAGATTAAATTAGTTATTTTATGCCCAGAGCCCTCAGGAAATGGGTGTTAAAATTGTCATCAGAGCTAACAAGCTAGGTTTTCTCAGGTAAAATGATAACACGAGATAAAGTCTGTGAGATGCTCCGTGTGTCCTAGGCACTGTGTAAAGCACTTTTCATAACTAATCTCAGTTAGCTTCTATGAGGCACATTGTGGCTGCTTGTGGTCAATGGCGATTGCACCCCCTCCAGGATTACATCCTCTCCTGCAGTGGCTGGTTAAAAACTACACTTCCCAGAATGCCTTGCAGTTATAGTCCTCGTGTGATTTTGATTCATCCATTTGGAAGTCAGAACCGGAACTCCTCACTGAGCTAAGTAGGGTGATGAGTTTTAAGTGAGCTTTACGTGTTCTAACGCATACCCAGATGGTCTAACAGTTTGACTCTGGAGTCAGCGGTGATAATGACAGATTCCAAGACTCTCCGTTCCCCGTGTTCTTGGATTATTCCCGTGGTGATGTGATCCTGCGCTCAGAAGTTTGGACAGTGGCCTCCTGTTTCCCCAGCTTTCTGACTGGCAGATGTAAGTGTCCTCTTAGTTGGTCGGTACACGGATAGCGTTTGGAACGTTTTACTATTGGCTGAGGCGCCATGCGTCTTTCAACAGTTATATAAGTACCCAGTCCCCTGTATTCACTATGTGCCTGCTTAAAGAACCCTAAGGAGTGTTCGTGTTACCTCCAGTGAAACCCTGATGTAGCCCTTTTATAGGTGAGAAAACTAAGGCAGAGATAATCACATACATCATCTAAGTTCGTAGAACCAGTGGGTACAGAAATGGAAGTTTGCTGGATTTGATGCCTATTTGATACTACCCTCCCCACCCCCAACTTTCATCTCTTACTTCTCATTGACACTTTTAATGTGTTATGAAATGTGATGAACTCCAGAGGTGTGGAAGCTGTGAGCAAAGCAGAGGACTCTTTACTCTAGCTCTCCTGACGTGTAATCGACAGTACGATAGTTATAAGTACATGCACATCGCCGTCTATACCCTGCTACTGGTTTGCATTGGAAAGAGGCATGTAGCGAGCTGTTAAAAGTACACGGTGTAAATCTAACGCAGGTTGTGAGGGAGCTGGTGGCTAAAGGGACTCATTTCAAACGTTGATGGACATATAATTCAGTGGAAACACTGATAACAAATGGAGGAAGAAAGGGAGGGGAGAGTGAGTAAATGGGCTGACATCGTTCTGTTTTATGGAACTCTTTGATCAGTTAGTTTCCTGGCTACCCCACCAGTCCCCAGACCAGAGGCTCTAAGTGACTTCATCACATCCGTCCCCATTTAGGATTCTGCCCTAAAGAAAGGTAAGCTGTGAGTAGGAAACTTAAAAAGCAGTAAACTGCCCCACTGGAAATTCTTTTCTAGTGCTGAGCGGGGAGGACTTGGTGGCTGGGTCACGTGAGACATCTGATCATTGCTGACAGAGGAAGAAAGCTCTAGAGGAGTGAAGGATATTCCCAATAGAGGTGTAATCTGCTGTTGGCAGAAGAAGGACTCCAGGGACGCAAGCATCTGATGAAGCTATGGGAGTGGGACTGGGAAGACGGCCCCAGGATGGAATTTCAACTGCAGGTTTCAAAATTGAGAGTGGCTTGAAAGAAATACACTCAAAGTTAGGGATAAAACCAGTCAATAATAATGAATAATTGTAGAGACAGACCCAAGTTTCCTGAGGGATAAAGTTTTATTTTCTTTAAAGATTAAACGTTCAGACTATAGATATCTCTCTTTCAACGTGCGTTTATTTAAAGAACAACCTTCTGCAAACTAGAACTACTCAGTGCCCAGATGTGCAGGCTGTGTGCTTATTCCCCACACAACACAAGGTTGATGTCCTAATTGCTCTCAGGGACCCAGGAGGAAAAAAAAAAACAAAACAAAACACATGGGCCTTAGAGTTGTGGATCTATAGATAAAACTGGTAGAGACACCGCAAATTCTACAGAAAACCAATAAAAAATTAATAGGAAATCACTTTTAACATTAACATCTATTACATTTTATTTAATTTATTTTGCTTGCATAGGTGTACACATACATGGGAAGGGTTCACACATAACTGTGTGGAAGTCAGAGGACACAACTTGCAAGAGTTGGTGCTCTTCTTCGGTCACGTGGGTCCCAGGGATCAAAACTCAGTCAGTATGGGCAGAGGTGCCCTTTACCCACTGAGCCACCTGCTGAACTGTCTTGCTGACCTGCTTAATAGGAAATCTTGAGGCAAAAGTGGTGTATTCATCAGGTTTCTCTACAGAAACAGAACAGATAGAATGAATCTATACGTATAAAAAGGAGATTTATTAGAGTGGCTTACAGTCTGTGGTCCAGCCTGTCCAACAATGGCTGTCTAACAACAGAAATTTAAAAATCCAGTAGATGTTCTGTTTGCAAAGCTGAAAGTGTCAGCTGGTCTTTCATATACACCTGAGTCTCAAAGAAGTAGGCTCTATTGCCAGTGAAGGAATGGACTTGCTGGTGAAAGCCAAGCAGGTAGGCAAAGAGAGAAAAAGGTTCTTTCTTCCATGTCCTTTATGTGGGCTGCCCGCAGAAGGTGTGGTCCAGAGTAAAGCTGGACCTTCCCACCTCAAGATGCAGATTAGAAGTGGATCGTCCCTCTTCAAATCACTTAATTAAGAAAAAACCCTCACAGGTGCATCCAGTCGCCTGGGTTTTGGTTAATTCCAGGTGTAGTCAAGTGGAAAACCCAGAAAAGCCATTGCAAGTGAACTTGGAAGATGCTCGGGTGAGGTAGACGTCACGGGTGGATGGGCTTCGTTTGTTTTAAGAAGCAGGGGTCTGTGATCCTCTCCTGTCAGTTCAACAGTTGACATTCTCAGACACTTGTCATGTATCAGTGAAGCGCTCTCCTTCAACCGCTCAACGCAATTCAAATTGTAGAAACATGATGGACACCTACCATCTATCCGCACGATATATACATCCATGTTCTACTACGTGCTGGGTTCAGAGGGCCACCAAGACATGCCAATCATATGACTGAGACAAGAAACCAAACATAACTAAAGCACTTTCAGCTGCTTCTTCCCCTCCCCACTCTGAGGGTAGAATTGCTCCTTCTCCGTCCCAGTGGCGTATGTGACTGGCCAGTGGAGTGTAAGGGGAAGGCATGCGCATCACTTTGCAGCAGAAGCTCTGAGAGCCAATTCTTGCCTTGCCAGTCTCACTGTCCTTTCCTGTTATGACTCCTTTGTCAGCCTGGTTCCTGGAGCTGAGCAATATAGAATTGATTCCTTGAGACTTTGAGCGTGAGCGGGAAAGAGCCCTGTGCTTCTGTCAAGAGCAGTGTCTGAGGTTACTTCTTCCCATAGCATCACTTAGTCTAATCTGACTTTTACGAGGCGGTTCTATAAAACTAACATTTATTGAGTGCTTACTATATCCCGAGCATTGTGCTGAGGGCTTTATGTGCATTATCTCGTTGAAGTCTTGTAAATGCACCACGAGATGTATATATATGATATTACTTCTGTTTTATGGATGTTGAACCAAGTCCCGGAGCTAAGTGCAAACCATGGTGTTATTTTAAGCTAGAATGGAATTTTCAAAACTTCTTTGCCTAGATACAGAACCTACAGATTTAACTACTGAGATGACTCAGTGGTTAAGAGCACTGACTGCTCTTCCAGAGGTCCTGAGTTCAATTCCCAGCCACCACATGGTGACTTATAACCATCTGTAATGGGATCTGATGCCCTCTTCTGGTGTGTCTGAAGACAGTGACAGTGTACTCACATAAAACAAATAAATCTTTTTTTTTTTTAAAAAAGGCTAGAATGGAATTTTCAAAACCTGTTTGCCTCGATATAGAACCTACAGACTTAACTACTGTCTCAGTCTATTAATGTGTTTCTGAAACCAAATATCTGACATTGAGACATATATCTAAAGTCTTTGTGGCTGGACAATCTAAACACTGTGATGCTGTGAGATCAAATCCACTCTGGAGATTAGCCTTGATCCCATCAACAGGTGGGTCATGTGGCTCTTACCTCATGCCCTACTTGGCACAGCCTAGAATCACCTGAGGAAAAGGTCTCAATTAAGGGATTGCCCAGACATGATGGACATGTCTGTGTGAGATTTTCTTGATTAGTAATTGATGCAGGAGAGCCCAGCCCACCGTGGGAAGCACCAGCCTGCACTGTATAGGGAACCTAGCCCAGCATAGATTGGAAGCAAGCCAGCAAGCAGACTCCTCCGTGATTTCTGCTCTGGTCCCTGCCATGACTTCTCTCGATGGTGGACAGTGATGTAAAAGTATCCACCAAGTTCATCCTGTTCTCCCCTGAGTGGTTTCTGCCACAAGCTTTCACAGCAACAGGAAGGAAACTCCTACCCCACTCCGAGCTCTGCCTCTTAAAGTTCCCGCCACCTCAATCTCATCACACGGGGAACCCAGCCTTGACTGACACACATGAATCTTTGTGCAGAAAAATCCAAACCATACAGACTATCGTGCCATACAATTTTAGGTCAAAAGTTTTAAGATTTTTGTTTTGTTTTGTTTTTAAATAGGCTGTAAGACCCCTGAACATTCTAAGCATGGGGTGTTCGGTGCACCTTAGAACTTCTTGGGAAGAGACTTATGGAAAAAGTGAGAATTGCAACAGAGGCAAGTGGTAGAGAGGGAAAGAGACGCTGTAATGTTCTCTCACCTATTTAAAACAGGGAGGGTGAGGGAAGAGAGCTCATCTGTCTGGGTGAAATAGAGCAATGCAGTGGCTATGCCAAACCTGGAAATTGGTTTAGTCTACCCTGAAGAGCCTCACAATCAGAAAGTGGTGATAAGGCATTTACCCAAATTACTATCATAAGTCAGGCAAGCTGGAATCCTCTGTAAACGTGGTAAGATGTACCAAGGGAAGATAAAGCAGAAACCTCTTCACCATAGCAGGTTGAGGGTGTGAAACAAGGAGCCAGCTGCAGGAGAGGCAGCACAGTGATGTGGACCCCTGAGCACACTCCAGTCTCTGTCCTACTTCTGAACGTGCTGGTCAAGAAATAGCCCAGCCAGATTAATGCAAGATGGCAAGAGAAAGGTCTCCTATTGCCAGTGACCAGAAGGGGTAGTGGGACACCAAACTGTCTCTGCACACTTTGTCTCTGAGGTACTGGTTCCATCGCGAGTGACATCACCACAGCTTCTTCGGTGGAGTCAACACATGGAACTTGGTCTCAGGATCTCCCCTACCAACTTCAGAGATTCTGACTTAGGTGCTCCAGAGTGTCAGCCAAGAGTCTTATTTTATTGTCCAGCAATCTTGTTCTTTCAATATTGATACTCTTTGAACCTTATTTAGAAACCTAGTCCACAGTAATATCAACGAAAACATGTCTCTGGAAACCAAGGAAAGCCAGCAATAAGAGTAACAGAACTATAGGGAGTAATGGGTTTCCTAAAAGATATTTATATTCCTTTGGGAATGTAATGATGAAAATAAGAAGTAATCCCAAGGTAGACAAAAGGTTATCCATGGGCGTGGGAAACATACCTGAGCATGTTGGTCATTTACATTTTTGTTGGAGAAATTCAAATTGTCATTAGATTTTTCAAAGAAGATAGAACTCAAAAATGTTTAAGGTCATTCAGTGCTGCTGCTGTTGTTTGACTTCCAGATTAGTGCAGGTGACACAGGAGAGGGGACACATCAGAGAAACAAGACGCCTGCTTGTAGCACTGTTTTTGTTTTTTGTTTTTTTTTTTTTTGTTGTTGTTGTTGTTGGGTTTTTTTCCCCCTCAGTACCTATGGGCAAGGGAGGAAAACAGTGCCAGAGAGGACAAGCTCATCCAAGGCCTTGGCCTCAGATGCCAATTATTCGTAATGTTCTAGAAGCCACGGGGGGTTTGGAGGCAGAAAAACAATGTATGGGATCTACGCTTCTGGAAGATAAAACTCTCAGGTGTGCAGAGAGACGGGAGGGGAGACAGAAGAGTAGAGACAGCCGGCAGCAGGCCACAGTTGGCCCTAATAAGAAGGTTGAATTAGTAGAAAGCTGCAAACAGCATCAAGGCATGCAATGCACTTGACCCTCCACATCCTCTGTTCCACACTCAGAGGCTCAGCCCACCGTGGACCTGAGTATAATTGTATCAGTGTGGTGTAAGGGCTGGACTCGGACTCTTGTAGCTATTCCCTAGGTGATCCAATATAACAACTGTTTGGCCACCATTGATATTGTCTTGGGTATTACAGGTCATCTATTGATTATGCAAATACCCTATCATCGTAAGTGGACTAGGCATCTTTGAATTCTCACATCCATAGGGTTCTAAACCTAATGCCCCATGTAACTGAGGGATGACCGTAGTTAACAAGTGGACGTAGGGTGGAGTCAAGATAACAAACCAAAGTTGATAGAGAGGAAAACGTACCTTTTTCAGGAAAATTTGTTAGGTGTAAGAACAACTAACATGTACTGAACCACGACTATGCCTTGGGCAGTGACAATGTGACTTCAGTACATTTACTCTTAAACCCCTTTCACAGACCTCTGCAAAGCAGACGATTTTATTTTCTTCTACTCTTGATGAGGAGATAGAGACCCAAAAAGTGCATGTCTGAGGACCACACAGCTAAGTCAGACCGGAGTAGAGCCTGGAACTAGAGCCTATAAAAGCGTGAAAAGCTGTTTTCTTAACCATCACATTTTTATTTTATTTTTATACAAGTCAGCATGAGTTCAGATTTAGACTTATTTCAGTACGCCATTTGAATGTCCGTGGGGCAATGTCTTCAATGCATTTGGAACATTGGAAATAGAATTTGGAGCAGTGACCCGAAAGGGAACTGGAACTGGGGAGCTTAGGTGGTGGTAAGAGAGCAGAGGACCAAGTGTAGGACCCAGGGACCATGCTTGAGGGAGGGGAAAGGAAAGTCAAAGGCCAAGAAAGTGAAATCACAGATGCAGAAAACTACGCAAACCGGGTGCTGTTGTACAAGCTGGAGAAGGAGATGATAGTGAGAGGGAGGTGATAGCAAGGGGAAGTCACAGAGGAGGGGGACCCCTTGAAGCTGTCAGTGAAGGATAGTGTGGTAGAGAGTAATTCAAGTTAATTATTTTATAACAAGAGTCGGGAAGATGTTCAAGGTGACTGGGTAGTGGTGAGAGGTAAGGGTGACAGTGATGGCATTTACAGTGGCTGAGAAGCAACAGCCCGGTGGGCAGTTTGAGGCTGTGGCAGGTTCAAAAAAGAGATTTTCGTTTGCTTTTCTGGGTGTGACACCAGGATTTTCATGATTAATCTAGGCATATAAAGCACATACACACACACATTCACACACACACACACACACACACACACACTCTCTCTCTCTCTCTCTCTCTCTCTCTCTCTCTCTCTCTCTCTCTCTCTCCAAAACAGTCTTAAAATACATGCCTGCTGTTGGGCCCTGTACCTGGTAGTATCTTTGCTTAGAGAAGTCATTGCTGCTTCTCCTTTGCCCATGGAGGCCTTGCTGGTATCCCAGATCCCCTCGAGATCTGGATGATAGAGTTACCTCTCGGGTTTGTCACTGGATAGCTTTATTACTAGCTTTCAATACAAGTTTTACTAAGTCCAGATAAGCAGAGAGGCTAAATATCCCTCTTTGGGGCCAATTAAATAAGACTGGACAGATCTTCCCTAACCTTTGCAGTCATTTGGCTCTATTATCAAAGAGGTTAGTTAGGTGACTCATTCAAAGTCAGACAGCAGGCGCTGAGTCAGACCTTAAACCCTGGTCTCCAGAACCAATGCTTCTCTGTCTAGACCTTAAAGAGTACCTTGCATACAGAATGTCGCTGGGAAGTTTGTTTCTACAAAGACTTTCCATGGTCTTTCCAAATAACTTACTTTGGGTCCCCTCCTGAGTATAGGATAAATTCTCTCCGAGATGTAGCATCCAGGTACAGGTACTGTGACGGTTCCAAGTCACCTGGATTGAGAAACACTCAGGTGATTGTTAAAAGGCAACATGGGGTGTGTTTTAAGGGTGTTTAAGGGTGTTTTAACTGAGCAGGTCAGAAGACTTGTCTTAAGCACTGTCATAGATGGGGAGGAAGGATAGAATGGAAGCAGGGAAAGGGTGGGGGCCTGGCACATGCGCTGTAATGCAATCTGTTTAGTTCCAACACACACACACACACACACACACACACACACACTGAGTGGTGGGCTGCGCCTTCTGAGTGTGTCAGAATGCTCCTTCCTGCCATTGTTTTCTCTTTCTTTTAAAAAGTCTTTCCATTTTCATATTGTGTGCATGTGTATATGATAGTCCGAGGACAGCGGGGGAGAACTGGTTCTCCCTTTGCATCGTGTGGCTTCTAGGGATTGATGACAGTTGGCAGGCCCGTGTCACAAGCATCTTTACCCACTGGGACATCTTTCCATCGTTAACTTGCTTTGCTTAGGTGTGGTGGTTCGACTCCCACAGACTCATGTGTTTGAACATTTTGCCTGTAGTAAGTGGCACTAATTGGGAATGGCCTTGTTAGAGGAAGTGCGTCACGGTAGGGGCGGGCTTTGAGGTCTCCTATGATCAAGCTCTGCCCTGTGTGGAATCCAGTCCCCTTCTGCTGCCTTCAGATCAAGATTTAGAACTCTTGGCTCCTCCAATCCCACATCTGCCATGCTTCCCACTATGATGATAATGGACCTAACCTCTAAAATTGCAAGCCAGCCCCAATTAAATATTTTCCTTTATAAGAGTTGTTGTGGTCATGGTATCTCTTCAGAGCAATAAAACCCATAAAGCATTAGGTATGTGTTCACAGCGCTAGAAAAGTGTGTCAAACTCAGACACACTAATGTGTCCTGGTGTTTTTAATCATGGCTATGTGGTTTTCCTTCTGCAGGAGGTATTAGTTTTCTATTCTTTCTGCAGCACATCCCCACAATGCAGTGATTTAAAGCACAGTAAGTTTATCATTCCCTTCAGGTTCCAGGGCAGGAACTCTGAAATGACTCTGTGCATCCACTAAGGAGTCGGGTAGGTCTGGTTCTTAGACAAGCTCAAAGAGAGAATTCATTTCCAGTTTGCTTTGGCAGGCTTCCTAGCTGTACCTCTCTTCCATCCTCAAAGCCAGTAGCTGAGAATTTTCAAAGCTCTTTGTCTCTGATTCTGTCTTCTATATCACCCTGGCTTCTGCTGCTTCACTTCTGGGAGGATACCTGGGATTTCTGAGTGACAAAACCCCAAGTCTGGACTCTTCTCACCTCGAGAACCTTCACTTAATCACATTGGCAGTATCTCTATTGGATATGAGGAATTTATTCTCAACCACACTGTCAAGCAAGTTCTTAAGTGGAAATGCATCTACCCCCAAGGTGTCTCCATGCTACATCCTGTAGAAAGGCCATTAATCAGCCTATCACAAGAATAAGGAACCAACAGATACAGCTGTAGCTATTGGTCAATTAATCAATTAGCAAGTATTTACTGGGCATACTGTGTGTCAAGTCCTACTATGAGAAGAATGGGAAATATATGTCCACACAAGACTTGCTCTCTTCACTTAAGACTCTCCTGCTCAGAAACAATTGGATTCTAATCCTGCAGTACCTGCTGTAAATGCCGTAGGGCTGCAGAAGATACTCTCTGGAGTTGTATAGGTTGGAACAGTCTATGAAATTTTCATGGGGAAAATCCAAAAACTTAAAATAGATGTGTAGAATGTAGATGGAGTGGGAAGGAACAAAGCAATTGAAGTGGATTGTGTTCTGGGAGTCAGAGTGCGGCCATAGGAACGGAACAAGGCTAAGAAACAGATTGCCTGGGATCAAGGGTCACAAGCCAAAGCCAGTCTCCCATCTCCTTTTATAAATAAAAGTTTTTATTAGACCAGCCATGCTTACTTGAAATATGATTTCTTTTATGCTTTAATGACAGAGATGGACAATTCTAACAGAAATCAAATAGCCCGGAAAGCCTAAATATTTTACTGCTAGCCTTTATAGAAAAAAACAAAACAAAACAAAAAACTGACCACCCTTGCCCTACGCAAGGAATACTCATCAAAGCCCTTGGCAAGAGAAGACACAAGAAAAGGCCTAAAGCCAAGTATCCCAATGAGGGGTCTGGCCCACCTGAACCCCATTTAGTTTGGGTTAAAACAGTTTTCTGTTCTCAGCATTCCCACTGGACCCGAAGGTTTCAGACCCTTCAGATTTTGTAATAGGTGCCTCGTTTGGGGGTTGCAGGTGCTGACAAAACAGCTCTCACCTCAAAGAAATTTAAAAAAAAATGGCTTCTTCTAGAACCAAATATGAGCATTGGTGGTCCAGGGACCCAGACTTAGGTCTTTTGAGTACATGTTCCAGGGAGGTAGCATTGAACTTTTTATATCAACAGAAAAGAGCCAGATATCAAGACCCTATCAAACACATCTGTGATGACATCAGGTAGAGTTCTGCTATAGGCCTTAGGTGCTGGTCTCAACACTCTTAGATCTTTGCTTGGTGGGAAATCACATTCCGGAAGTCTTTATCTGTCTGGCAGGATGGTAGATGGGGGCAAGGGATGGCTATTTAGTAAACTAAAGACTGCCCAAGAGCAATTATAATTCAGCTCAGAAACTGCAACATTCCAACCCTTCACCCCATTGAAGTTTTAATCTTTAGTCTTTGCAGAAGTCACCTCTTTCCAGGCCTAATCGTTCTCACTTGCTAATGGAGGTGTGCTCAGGAGAGAGGTGTGGTGTGGCAGGGATAGTACAAGCAGAGGTCTGGGTGCTTAGTTCCTTGGGCTCCTGGGTGGATCATCGCTGGTTCCAAGCCTCCCTGTCTCCTCATGGAATGTACAGGGGTGGGCCATCATAGCTCTCACCTGCTAGCCAGGGCTCTTGGAAAGGTCTTTAGAATGACAGCTGTTTTGGGTGCAATCCTTAAAGGAAGTAGCCTGTCACTGCCGGCCCACGCTCCCATAACCCTCTCAAGGGCACAGATGCACTGGTTCGTGTAGAGGTCAGCATGTGCCTTCTGGAAGACTCGGATTCAGTCTCCCAGCCAGTTTGCCTCATCCCTTGCTTTGGAACGAAGTTTGAGTACCAGTCACAATTTCCCTAAAAGTCCCTTCTACATCAGAAGGGGAGTGGACCAGAGGAAAGGCATGGATTATCTACCGGAAGCTTCTTTGTTCTGAACAGCTGAGCCTGCTTTGTACTCAGACTACGGAGAAAACAAGAAAAGTGGGTCTCTGCCATTCCAGGAACCGTGAGTCAGATAGAAAACTCAGCACAGACATCAATGTTAAATAAAAAGAGATGACAGCCCTGATCAAAGGGGGGGACGGGAAGTATGACAGGAATTTCTGGAAGGAAGGAGGTAGGTGCGAGGTGCAGGCTTTCAGAGAAGTTGGGAGTGCGCCTTGGCGAACAGGGCATTGGGTTTGGTCTTGAGAAGTCAGTCTCATTTCCTTTGGGAGATGGACGTGGAATATACTCCAGGGGCTAAGGGAAAGAACGGTAGAAGCGTGGCATTGTGCTTATGAGTAACAGTCCGGAAGATAAATAAATATTAGGAAGTTAGGGTACCGAGATGCACATCTGAGGTACGCAAAACTTCAGAGAGAGAATCATGCCTGCCACAGAGTCTCCCTGTGCACAGGAGACCAATCCGTCAGTATTCAAATGCACACAAGATAAAAAGCCAGGTATGAGACAATGTATGGTAATTGCCAGATGGGTGTTATAGACAATTACTGCTGTGCCCTGGTCCTTCCCAGCAGGGATGGCTCTCTGATGGAATGTTTGTTCTGTTTTTAAGTCAGCTGTGTTTTGACAGGACATCACCGGATTTTGCAGATGATCACTTCCGCCTGCTCCCGTTGAGCAGTGAAGGAGATGAGTGTGCTGTGTGGCCACTCTGTACAGCTCCTGGGAATTCTTCTCCCATGGATTCTTTCCACCATTCTTTCTTGTCCTGACCGTAGCCTCTCAGAATAGCCTTAGCTGGTGCCTTGGGCTTGATTTAGGAGGTTTATGTGGACTGGCATCGAAGTCCGGTAAACGATGGAGACAAGCAGAAAGATGAGCACTCAGCTTATCCACTGTCACCCTGGACTGAGCAACATGTATCCAGAATAGCATTGGCTTGACAGTGTGCCAGGTTGTAGAAATATATGGTGGTGGACTCACTGACTCCTTGATCCATGGCTATAGTTCGGTCATCTTAAGATTTTGCTAAAGGAACACTTCTCCTAGACCCAACAACGGGGCTCTGGAACTTAACGGTCCTCCATAGTGGAATCTCTCTTCCCTGTGTGCACCTACAAGGAAGAACTTAAGAATCATTATGTTTGCTTTGGGCTTTCTACAGAGATGTCTACTCCTGGCCGTCTGATAAAAAGCTACCTGTACTACCACATCCACCCTTGTTACATTCAGAGTGCAAGCCATGGAGGTATGAAAATTCTCTGTGGAAAAGACACATGGAGAGAACAGGGTGAGACACGTTGCCAATGCAGAGTTGAGACTGTGTTCTGGTTGGAAGACCCCCTTCTTAGGCGTTTCCTCAGCTCAATGTTTTCTTATCCAGAGTCTCGTGGGATACTTTACCAAATTCTGTTTTCCAGAGATGAGGGCCACGGGGTTCTTGTAGCTTATACCACATGACGCTCTTCAATACAAGGTGACCTGGGGCATTGCCATCAAGAAGTGACCAGGTGAAAGCCATGAAACAGAGGTCAGAAAAGGTCAGCAGCATCTACCTGCATCTCTTGAAAGGCTTATTTGGGGACCACTCCTTCTTGAAGTACAGTTGCCATGCTGTGAGGAACCCAAACTATATAGAAAGGCCAGGTTGACAGTGCCACCTGAGACTGTCCACCACGTATGTCAGCCTGTTGATGCCAACCTGCAGGCAGAGCTCTCGGTCACTTCATTCCAACACCAGAGTCTTCCAGTGAAGGCCAAGGCCTGTTGCACCATATACATGCCCAGTAACCCTGCTCAAACTCCAGACTCACAGAACCTGTTAAAATAAAGTGTTATATTCCACTCCACTAAGTCCATGATGGTTTGGCACAAGCCATCTTGGGCTTAGTGTTCAGTGGTGAGCAGAAGGTGGAAGGTATTAGAAGTAATTTTTTTATGGTTCTTTGTATGCCCAGAGTGCTAGGAGTTTTTATTTTAGATTCGGTGGGACAATGGCAAGAGCAGTTCATTCAGCCATTGGTGTCTTTAGTGATATGTACCACAAGTCAAACACTTGGCAGAATCAGCTGGTCAATGAGTGATAAGAACCCCGTGTATCTGAGTAAAGACAGCACATAGTAATAAAGAAGGCATGATCATACAAGGTTTGCCTGGTGGAACTAAGGGGAATTTTGTTTGTGACAAGAAGGTGGGAGAGTATGACCATCAGATGTTCCACTGAGGCCGTTTGGCAAAGAAAGGCAGGAGGAGAAGGATGGAAAGAAGTACATGAGTTCTGTTCAGGAAGGAGACGAGTCTTTGTTGGGAGTGACTGACTATGTCCTTGAGTTCATTAATAGAGGGCTAAAACCTCAGGATGAGTCTGACTCTGAAGTAAATAGTGGATGATTTAAAACACCTATAAGGGCCAGGCATGCTGGTGCACTTGGGAGACAGAGGCAAGCGATGTCTAAGAGTTTGAGGCCAGCCTGGTCTCCATAGCAAGACCTTGTATCAACCAATCCATCAATAAATACATAAATAAGTAAAACACATATAAAGAGTTTTTATACAACTCCTTAATTTTTTATATGAATCAATAAGCAGTGATACCCACCAAAGAGAGCTTAGAGATAGAGGAAACTGGCATGTTAGTATCTTCCGGATGTTGTAACAGGGTACCGTATACTATGTGCCTTTTACAGCAACTTATTATCTTCTAGTTCTGAAGAATAGCAGTCTAAAATCAAGGTCTTGGCAGGGCCCTACCTTCCCAGGAAGTACACTTCAAAGAAGAATGCCTCCTTCCCTCAGACACAGTAAGCCTTGTATCCCCAGACTTGTGACTGACTCACTTAAATTTCTACCTCCCCCTGCCTACACCCTTCTCTCCTGTGTGTCATGTGATTTCCTCTCAAGGAGCCAGTCACTGGACATAGAGACTACCCACTCTAGTCCAGGAAGCCCTTGACATAACCATGCACATTGGCAGAAGTCCTATCTCTGAATGAAGCTCTTCATTCTCAACAATTCTAAACAAAACAAAATTAATCTCTCTATCTATCTATCTACCTATCTATCTATCTATCTACCTATCTATCTACCTACCTACCTATCTATCTATCTATCTATCTATCTATCTATCTATCTATCTATCTATCTATCTTGTGTATGTAAACTCATACACATTAAATAAACAAAGCAACTAACTAACCAACTAGTGAACGACTAGCACATTTGAGGAAATGAGAGGACATAAAACACTAGTTTGTTTTCTCCTTCCACCAGATGGGTCTGATACTCAGGTCAGCAAACACCTTTACCCTCTGAGCCAACTCACTGGCCCCTTCATTCTGTGTGTTTCTCGACAGACATGAATTTGAAAGAGACCCCATTCAACTCACCACTCAAGTTTTTGTTAAATAACATCCAAATTAAAACTTCAAAGGAAGGAGCACTCATCTAGGACCTTGTGGAACTTGTCTGTTTGTCTGTCTGTCTGTCTGTTTGTTTGTTTGTTTAAGATTTTATTTTATAAGTAGGAATACTTTTTCTGCAGGTGTTTGTGGTGTTCACAGCACCCAGGAGAGGGAACCAGATCCCCTGAAGCTGGAGTTATGGATAAAGGCACCATGTGGGTGCTAGAACTCACACTCAGGTCCTCTACAAGAGCGCTCATAACTGATGAGCCCTCTCTCCAGACCTGTGTTAGTCTTGTTTTAACATTCTAGTGTACCCAATCTTCTCTTTAACAATAGCAGATAATAATTATTGGATATTTTATTTGTGTCTCTCTCTCTCTGTGCTAACTTCTTCGCATTTACTTAAGAATTCTCTGACATTAGTTTCCATCACTAACCATGTTTTCTAGGAGGGGGAATAGAGTCTGTGAGACCATGCACGGCTGGCTTATAGCCATCTCATTAGTGACTGCGATGAGGCCCCAAGTCAAGACCTGTTGACTGAAAGTCTGATAGAAACGTGTGATTGCTGATTAATCCATATTTATATTGTTAGGATGTTTATATTAACACCCTAATTGGGTGGAATATGTGTATTAATCAAGAGATTCCCGTTCACTCTTGGGAAAAAAATGTGTTCTCGTCAACATTCGCAACCTATGGACCTCATGGTACCTGTGGGGACTGCAAATGCACTGCCTTAGGGGTGTGACTGGGTGACAATGTGAGAAGGAGTCGAATTTGCAGAATGAGTTTATTTTCCAAACATCTTTGTTTCCATTCAACACATGCAAAGTTGCCCTTGTGTTCAGCTGAAAGGAAAGTCGCAGGTGACCGGAGGGCAACTCCTTGTAAATGATTCTTATAACTCAGTAAATTTTGTTATTATTTAAAACCTTAGTTCTTACATTAATTTTGCAACCCAGAGGACACACGGCGATGTCTGAACGATTGGAGTAGAGTGGGCACTTACATCTGGGGAATAGAGGTCTGCGACAGCATGCTTGGCATTCTCCACTGCTAAAGACATTCCCATTCAAGAACAAAAGAGTACCTGACCCTTGATGCCAATAATACTGAGGTTGAAAGCCTTGGCTCAACAGTGGCGAAAGGTGCTTAGAGGTCCCATTGCTAAATACAGGACCCATTGCTAAATACAGGTTTGCTCTCCAAGCAAACCTCTGGTGCTTAATGAGATATTTCATGACTCCCCCAAGCTAGTGGCCACTTGGTCATGGTGATAGCTATTTGGGGTGATGGTTAATAGGATTCGAGCACTTGCTGTGTTCCAAGCACTGTTCTTAGTGCCTTGCATACACCACTCAGTCAGGAACTCCTAGCAAAGCTTCATTACCATCCTCACTGTACGTGTGAGAAACATGCCTAAGGCTACAATGCCAGTGGGGGCACAGTCAAGGTGCAGTCCCTCGCCTCCATTTCCAATCTCTTTCCTCCAGCAGTAGGTCTGGTGAGTGGGAATAAGGCTCCCATTTAACAGATGGAGGACGAGAGACATTCGTGACAGAAGGAAGCCGGCACATTCCCGTGATCATTCAGCAAAACCACTGTCATAGAACATTCAGTCTGTAGTCTTTCTAGTTCATAATGCCGAACATGGGTTTATTTTCCTTTTTTATTGATAATCTAGTTATTTCAGATAAAGACTAAGGTGAGTGGGTTAAACGGATGATCAAATATCAAGATGCCTTCAGGAATGGCACATTAGGGAATATATGTTTCCGTTCTGTGATCCAAAGGTGGCAGCCAAGCCGACAGACAGCTGAGTTGGAAGACCCAATGTGGAGAGAGAAGTAAGATGTGTGGTTTGTCTCAGCTCGAGTATCATAGTACATACAGGACCCTTAATGTGTTTGTATTTTGGGTTTCCTCCTGGGCCAAGGATTTTAGGGTTTCTCAACCAACCTCATCATGAATATATAGTTCTCTGTTGGGACCTTTCTTATGTGTTGTAAGATAGTCTCCTGGGCCTGTGCCCAATAAATTCTGGTAGTACTTCACCCAATCTAAGATTATCAGCGATGTCTCCAGACATTGTCAAATGTTCCTGGAAAATCACAATTATCCTCAGTTAAGAAAGGTACGCTCTGTCGTTGTTGTTGTTGTTGTTGTTGTTGTTGTTGTTGTCATTGTCATTTCATTTAGTTTTGTTGTGTATCTCAGACTGGTCTTGGTCTCTCTATGTACTTCAGGCAGGCCTCAAACTCATAGCAATCCTTCTGCCTCCACTTCCTAAGTGCAGGATTTACAAGGATGAGCCACTACATCCAGATGTTTTCTAGGCTGAGTCCCTGGGGGCAGAGCTCGAGTGTCATTGCCTATGACAGAGCTTGCATGGGAAGAAAAGCACATGAATGTCTGGATTGAAGACTGGCTCCTGTCTGGTCAGAAAAATTAGAATTTCAGGGAAAATGCTGGAGAGACAAATAGAGAAGAGGAGACAGGGAGAAATGAGGAGGAACAAGAGAAAGAGGAGGAGGAGCAGGAGGAAGAAGAAGAGGGGGAGAAGAAGGAGAATGTGTCTGTTTCTAGATCCCAGTGATGCAGTGGGTATAAAAAGAACTCTGGAACCCAGGGCAGAGCTTCAGGTGACTTCACTTCCGTTTGCACCAGAAAACTTGCACTGTTCTTGCAGTTTTGCTGCTTAGAGGGAGCTAGGGTTATCTTTGCATGTGAATATGTATGTACGCATGCGTGTGAGTATAATTACCCATCACTGATTAATCTTCAGACTGAGTCAAGCATTCGCTGCAAATCCTTGAAACAAACAAGTCTATTTATATTTTAATTTTTTTTGGATTTCAGGTTGATTTGTCTTTCTTCTGCATATTTATGAAGTCGTTGATCCCATGGTAACCTTTCCCTTACCTCTTGTGGATCAGAAGGAAGAGAGAGGGAGACAGACAAACTGGCTCTGTCCCTTACCTTCCCCAGATGCCACAGCACTCCCTGTAGTTCTAGAGGACAGTGAGGACAGCTCGAGAACAGAGGCAGCTTTTTTCAATTAAGGTGTAATTAATTAATTGGACCCCCTGCCCATGGCTGTCATTCTTCTTTAAGGTGACCTCCACTCTTGCTGAGATCTGACTTTGGTCCTGGATTCCTTTCGCCTCCTCGTTATCACCCCCTTCAATCTTACTCTGTCTTTATTAAACCCCTATTTCTCCCAAAGGCCCTAATTTCTTCTTAAGTAGTTGAGACCTTTCTATAAAATTGATCAGCGCACTTGAGTTACTGGGGAAACACTGCGGTCTTCTTTGCTTGAGTATGTAGTTCACAGATAGGAACAAAGCAAGTATGAGGTCAAGGGTAACATGGTGTGAGGTTGGCAAGAAGATTGATAGATAGCCTAGCCCCTATACTGCAACCCCAGTGTGCATCCATTAGCATGCTTCAAAATGGCGACACATTTAAGCAACTGGATCCAGTAGCTTCGGTCCGTGCCAGACACTGCTTAGTGAATGCTTTGATCAATAGGAGATAATTTTTCAACAAATAATCTCATCAGCTGATCTCTGTGCAGGAATATGCTTCTGAATCCATCAGTGTTTAACTTGGCCATGTGGCTGATTTATCTTGGCCTCAAGGTTTAAAAGGAGAATACTTTCTTGTTCCTTGCTGTGGCAAATGGGCTATTTATAGTTGTGATGCTTACAGATGCCAGATATGCTCGTCACCGCAGAGCACATGATTTGGGAAGCTGCTCATCTAAGGAACATGAAGAGACACATCCTCTCGGGTATATCCTCATCCAGATGAGTATATCCTAGATCAACAGAGTTCTAGCTGACCATCAGACCTCTAAGCAAAAGGAAAAGAGAAAAAAAGAAAAAAGAATTCTTGTGGTTTTGTGGAAGCTCATTGGGCATACAGAGTTCTAGCTTGGGGCCTTGACATACCCAGGTTCACCAAAAGATGCCTTCAAGGCATGAAGCCTGCTACTGAGGGGCAGATCTCGGGGGCCTAACTCCTGCACATCCACGGCATCCACACACCAGCTTCGATCCCTTAGGTTACTGTATAATGATTGTGGTAATGACAGTGTGCTGTTTGAGTAAGTCTGTGTGCTTCTCAAGGAACTTGGACACGCTTTGCTTACCTAACACATCAAGACTATAAAGCGATATCTCCAAGCCCATTTTACAGGTGAGAAGACCGGATCTGAAGTAAACAACGGGCCCCAGCCACAGACGGAAGCTCTTAAATCTGATTGAGATCCTACATCACAATAAGTTGTCAGGAGACAAGTAGGCCTCCGCCTTGCTCCTTGGTCCCATTCCCCCATCCCTGTGATCTTGGGGCAGGCACACAATTCCTCTGTTCTGTCAGTATTCGCTCCTAAGTGAAGGAGGTGGGAGTGCAGCGTTATCTTGCATGCCTCCTGCCCTGCCCCGCCACCTGTACCCCCAGCAGGTGAATGTCTTCACTAGTGGTCTTGGGACATTGTGCAGATGGGAAGCTCTGTTTAGGAATGTTGGTTTCACTCAAGGATCTTTTTCTCTTATTCTTTGAAGATTTCATACCCATTCAAAATGGTTCTTGATCATAGCTACCCTCACCTTCTGTCCATCTCTCAACTCCCCACTGCGCCTCCTAGTCAACTACTCGCTTTCTCTGTGTCTCTCTTTCTGTCTGTCTGTCTGTCTCTGTGTATGTGTGTGCATGTGCATGTATATGTGTCTGTAAAACCTAATGAGTCCAATTAATCTGCTTCCATATACTCTGTGTGTATGAGAGTATGGGAATAAGGTCATAGGAAAACTACCTTTCCCTGAAAGGTGATTCTGTTCTCTCCACCCCCGGTAGCCATCAACCACCCGTGGCTTCCTCAGCTATGGAGTGACTTCTTGTGAACCTTCCGTGAATACTGACTGGCGTGGTGTTGTGCAGGCAGCCAGAGATGCAGAAAAGTCCTGGAGGCAACATCCCTGTCATGTGCAGAAGCCCCTGGTTGTCAGCAGCCTCCCCTGTCCTGCGGCTCTACCTTCCTTCTGCCCCCTCTTCTGAGATGTTTCCTGAGTCTCTACTCAAGGATCCTAGCACACACTCACCGTAGATGGCAGCAGATGTTAGCAGGCTCTCCCTGGGACAGACCACCTGCTGCAGCTTTAGGCTTGGAGTGCCACGGCTACTTAAAACAGAGCGTGGTGGAGAAGCAGTTACAGACAGCAACACTTTTTCATGCAAACAGACAGTAGGCAGAGTTTAGCTGCTGGCTACAGGATGCCCACCCCTGGTTTGTAGACGAATGGAGAAGAGACGGGGACACAAACTTATAGCACAAAGCCTGTATCCGCTTTGAAGTCACATCCTTCAGTGAAGCTGCGAGGAAGCTTTCCCTTCTTCCTGCCCTTCTCCACACCCACCTCTCCGCTGAGTCTTTCTTCTTTATATTCTTTCCTTTTAAGTCTCACTTCCTTTATAAGAAACAGATTTATTATTTTTATGTGTGTGTGTGTGTGTGTGTGTGTTCACCACATGGGTGTGGGTGCCCAGAGAAGCCAAGAGAGAGCATTGGACTTAGACTTGGAGTTATAGGCAGTTGTAAACTTCCCGATAGGGAGTTGGGTACCTGGATCTGAGCTAGGGTCCTCTGGAAGAGCTCTCCAGCCCCTTACGTCCTATATAAACTAACGAACAAGCAAGAAACCCTATTGTTTCTTTCTTGCTCTCTTTACAGTCTACCCAACAAGTATCAACACTTATTGAGCATCTACTTTGTGCCAGGTAGCAGGCCTATGAAGGCTGGAAATCTCTGCCTCTACCCTGAGTTCTACCGGCCCCCTTCCCCCCTTACAAGCTCCAGGTGCCCTGGGAAGGGTCAGGGAGGACAGTATGATCCTGTGGACTGACGGGGTTACTGAACATGCTGAGCCCCTCAGCAGGAGGCAGAAAGGTACGGGGGCTCCTGCACCAGGGTCTCCATTTCAGCACGCCTTTCATCTGGAGTAAGACTCTTTAATTTGTAAACATTAATAACCATTATTATTATTAAAAAGGAAAGAAAGTGAGTAGCCCTGTAACTAATTACTTTAAGTGTTCTCAACAAGGCACAGTTCAGCTCCTTTATAAAACCTCCTGCTGCGAAGACCAGATTGTCATTATGATCGGCTCCTTCCTTAGACCTATTAATTTTACCCAGAATAACAGCAGAGCAGATGCAAGAAGAAGGCTAGCCTGATTAACATAATTCTTTTCAAAGACCATTTCCTCCCTAAGGGCCACCGTAGCGAGTCTTCTATCTTGTCTCAGATCTAATTACATTCAGGAGGATTCAGACACTGACGGGCTTCTCCGCAGATGTCACTTCTCAGATTTGAAGCACACTTCAGGATATGAAACCTTATCAGAAAATCAATTGAAATTAACAATTCCCCTCTCTCTCCATCGCTTTCCTTAGCTAACTCCTCTCTCTCTCTCTCTCTCTCTCTCTCTCTCTCTCTCTCTCTCTCTCTCTCTCTCTTCTCCTTCGGCCAGATTAAAAGTTGTTTCCAAACACCAACCTTTCTCAGGTGAAGAGACATTTCCTGGAATTCTATAAACCTGAAACCTCAAGTCTGTACCTAGCTTTTGAAGTGCTTGACTGAGTCCCCCTGCCTCAGCATAATGAGAGTGTGTGTGTGTGTCTGTGTCTGTGTGTGTCTGTGTGTGTGTGTGTGTGTCTGTGTGTGTGTCCCCAACAGCAGTTCCTGAAGGGCTCTATAAGGTAAAAAAATAAGATAGAAACAGGAGAAACCAGAGTGGGGCTTCCTGCTGCACATAGAAAGGATGCTCACCGAAAAGGCCCCTCTCAAGTATCTGGTCTCTGATTGAAACCAGAGCTGATTTGGATCCCCGTGTCTGATCTTTGATGGGCAAGAGCCGTGGGCTTACAATGGAGTCTCTTGCTGCTTTTAATGAAGTATTTGACATTTCTCCTGCTGCTTTCAGCCGAGCGGTGGGATTGTTGGATAGCTGCTCCTAGGGGAGCAGCGAATGAATGCAGGTGGGGTTTTGGTACCCACTCCTAGGTCAATACACAGCAGAACGAGGGCTTCGGCTATACCAGCATCCCTGTTCTTCCCGCCGTCATGTTCTGGGCCCCAGTGCTGTTTGCTAGGAAGGTGTTAGAATGGAGAAATTTCGGCTTGAACACCAATTACCTGAAAACCAATCCCCGTGCCCATGCTGCCCCGCTCAGGCATGCAGGGAGAGTGTCAGCTCTCAAGTGGCCTGACCACGAGGGAGCAAAGCCATGGGCAGGAGAATTCGAGGACATGGCTGTAGGCAGAAAGCGTGCTCTGGCTATCTGTTTTACATATCCTGGGAGGACAATGGAGGAGTCAGAAAGCCGCAGCTCGCGCGTCTGCGTTAGGCACTGGCTTTTTTTGTGTGTGGGTTGCAGATGCTGTTTGGTGCCTCGCTGACACAGAGCACAAGGCAGCCTCCACTCCCCGAAGCGCCATTGCGACAGCTGTCCTCGGCTTGCTCGGGCCCAGCTTTGTGTCTCTGTGGCAGTGTTCCTCGGGGTGGCCAGCTGGGTGTTCTCCCCAGACAGCCCGGCGGGGTTGGCACAGGCCCTCCGAGAACCTGCCAAAGGGAAGCTCGCCGGAGCAGAGTTGGTACCCGGCAGTTCCCTGCAGGAACTCTGAGAAGTCTCTGTCTGCACACCACAGAGGCTGCAGCTGGACGGAGAAACTCCAGAAAGGGAAGAAGAGGCGGAGGGGGTGGGGAGTTGCAGAACTCGGGACGTGTTTGTCATTTTCCGATCCGCGTGGTACATCTTGCTTACAACCCCGTCGAGAGACTGGATGAATTTGACTTTTAAATGCCTGCCTATATATCTATATGGCCTTCCCATGGCCTGGCTCTGAGAACGGCACCGGTGTGTACATAATGAACAAGAGAGTGAGCCCAGTGGCTCCGCAGAGGCAGCTCTGTCTCCGGCTTTACACGCAGGGATTTCTGAGAAGGTTCAGACTTAACGCAGCGGTGAAGACAATAAAGCAAGAGGGAACCCACCTCCGTTCTCTCCCAGAATTTGCTGAGTGAAATATCATCATTACAGTTGGTTCTTGTGGGAGAGAGAGGAGACTCATTATGGGGGAAGGCAGGTCCGGGCTGTGTCTGGGGTCCTGAGCAGGGGGAGGTCTCCAGACCATCTGCACTGTCACAAAGCCTGGAGGCAAACAAATGCATGATGGTTGGTACCGCTGCAGCCTGACTGAGACATTAGGTTTCCCCCGCTATGCTCACTATGCATGCCGTCCGCCTCTGAGTACTGTGGTTTGCGTGAGGGGTACCCCCTCAGGCCCATATGTGAAAAACGCATCTACCTTTGGGTGGCACTGCTGGGAAATGGGGTTGTTAGGTGATTGGGGTTTAGGAGGCAAACCCGTGTGGCCACTTGAGTTCTCCCGGGTGTTAAAAAAGACAGAGTCCCATGTATTCTTTGTCCCTCTGTATTCAGGGTCACAGTATGCTTCTATTTATTTATTTATTTATTTATTTATTTATTTATTTATTTATTTATTTTGTAATAGTGTTCTGCCTGTGTGCATGCCTGCAGGTCAGAAGAGGGCATCGGATCCCATTACAGATGGTTGTGAGCCACCATGTGGTTACTGGGATTTGAACTCAGGACCTCTGGAAGAGCAGTCAGTGCTCTTAACCACTGAGCCGTCTCTCCAGCCCACCACAGTATGCTTCTTATGCATGCTTCCAACCACGGCAGGCTGCCGCACTAGCTTCCTGCCACCGGAATAAATACCCACCCCAATCAACTCAGAAGGGCTTGTCTGGGCTCATGGGTTCAGGGCACAGCCACGGGCTCTGGACTGAGGCTGGGAGTTTTGACGTGGGATATGGGGAAAAGGACAGTGAGGCTTACTTACATCCTGATGGAGAGGAGGAGAGGTCGGAGAGGAGAAGGAGGAAGGAGAAGAGAGGGAAATGGTAAAGAAAGAGGAGGAAGGGTGAGATGGAGGTGGAGGGAGACCAACTAAAGTCTCTGGGTACCTTTAAAAGACACACTCTCGGATAGCCTACTTCCACCAAGTGGACTCACCCTAAGGTTCCCAGCATCCACCCACCCCCAAGTACTGCCTCTAGCTGGGGTCCAGTCTTGGACACATTAACGTTTAAAGAGTATTCTAGATCCAAACTATACTAGTTCCTGCCTGCAGCTCTCAGAGGCCAAATGACGGGGATGCTCGCTTGATCTTAGGCGTCCGTCCTCTGGTAGTATGAGCCAACGAGGGCTCTTTTTACTCCATTAGTGTTCTGTGACAGGCATTTCCCTACAGTGGCGGCAGCTGACTAACACGCCGAGTTTAGTAAGGAAAAGAGAGCTTTGTCTACCACAGTTTGAGTGGGAAAGATGTCGGTGGTCACAACATCCTCACAGAAAGTCTGATCTATAATTATTGAGCCTCCTCATCACAAAAACACTTTCATTTACTCAACCTTTATCTAGCATTGACTGTGCAAGGCGATGTGACAGACAGGAGGGGAAGCTGCAGGCAAATACATCCGAAATGGCTCACAGGGTAGGAGACACAGAAACACACAAACAATACACACAAGACAAAAGCAGGAAGCTTAATATGGTAGTCATCAGTTTCTACTTCTGAAAAGATATATTTTTAGCAGTGCTAGGGATGAAAGCCAGACCTCACGTAAGCTAGGAAAGTGCTCGACCACTGAGTGATAGCCCACAGTAAAAGAACTGGTACCTTATACGGTGTGCAGAAGCTTCATTCTATGACTGTTTTGAATTATTATTGTTGTGACTGGTGTGTGTGTGTGTGTGTGTGAGAGAGAGAGAGAGATAGAGAGAGAGAGAAAGAGAGAGAGAGAGAGGTGCCTTACTGTGTGATGTGACTGTGTGTATGTGTATATGTAATATGTCTGTATAAGTGTGATGTACCTGTATTATATGATATGTGTGTATGTATGTGATCTGCTTGTTTGTGTATATGGGGGGGCTGGGTATGTATGTGTAATGTGTTTGCTTATGTGATATACTTGTGCGTGTATGGGATGTGCCTGTGTGTGAGTATGTGTGTGATGTACCTCTGTGCATGTGTGTGTGTATGTGTGAATGTCTGTATATGTGTGTTCGATATGTATCTGTGTGTGTCCATGTGGGCACATGTGGGGATCAGAGGACAACTTGATGGGAGTTGGTTCTCTTCTTTTCCCTTTACAAGCACCTTTATGCACTGAGCCATCTAGCCAGCCCACCTTCATTGTTAAATAACATTTTTCTGTAAAAAGCAAATGTAATGGGGCTGGAGAGGTGACTCAGCAGTTAGGAGTACCAACTGCATCTCCAGAGGACCTGGGTTCAAACCCCAGCTCCCACATGGCACATGGCAGCTCACAATCACTTTAAACTCTGGTCCCAGGGAATCTGAAACCCTCCTTTGGTCTCTAGGCACCCGGCACACTGGTAGTACACAGACATATATGCAGGAGAAACAACCATACACACAAAATAAATTTTAAAAATTTAAGATAAGACAAAACACATGCCTAACAGTAGAAATGTGGGGAAAATTTATCTTAATCTTACCATGCGAAACAACCTTTATTAATGGTCATAACTGGATATCTTAGATAAATCTCAAATATAAGAAATTATGCTTGAGCTCTAAATTCTATACACACACATACATACACACATGTGCACATGCACATGCACATATGCACACACACATATATACACACATATGCACACACACATATACACACATGTGCACATGCACATATGCACACACACATATATACACCATGTGCACACGCACATATACACCATGTGCACATGCACATATGCACACACACATATACACACACATGTGCACATGCCCATATGCACACACATGCACACACACATATACACACATATGCACACGCACATATGCACACACACACATACACATAAGCGCACATGTAGGCACACCATCATAGGAAACACACACACTAGCCTAGACCAAAGCAGCACTGCCTGCCATATATCTGGCACCTTTCCCCATGGCATCATCATTCATGTGAATGTTTAAGACAGAAAGTGGGGGGTCACCCTGAATGGCTGCCCCCTCCTCTGGTATACAATCATCTCAGTTCCTTTTATTCAATCTAGAAAAACACAGCTCCACTCACCGATGTCTGTCCTCTGAAACATGTAGTGAGGCCACCTCCTCACTAGATAACTGTCAGTCATCACAATACCTGCCTTCATCCCTGCCCCATCCACCCCATATTCATATTATAGATTCTTTTTTATAAAAAAATGAAAAACCACCAGGTGTGGCAGCCCATGTCTGTAATCCCTATGCTCAGAGGCAGAGGCTAGAGATCATCACAAGTTCGAGACTAGCCTGATGTACGTGGTAAGATTTAGGCCAGCCAGAGCTACATAGCAAAATCTTGTCTCAACAACAACAGAGCAGGGGTTAGGGGGAGCTCCCCCTGGCAATGGGCAGAGACACCTTGGTGTTGGTGTTGTTCTTATATCAGTCAGGGGCAGAGCGGATGGCAGTCCTTTGTTCATCCTAGCTTGATGCCTGGCTTGGTGGCCGAAGATGGTTTACACCTAGGACTCAGAAAAATCAAATCAAATTCAGGCAGTGCAGAGCTAGAGCGGGCAGACAGACAGAGACCTGCAGACCAGACATCTGCCCTCCCACACACAGCACAGGTAGGCTATAGACACCTGCTTGCCACCATGTCATGCGGTGTGGACAGAGGATGTCATCCAGGTCCCTGCCACCTCTGTGGCTAGCCTGCAGCGTGAACTACCGTAACGTGTGGGTATGTGGTGGCCAGGGGGAGAGAAAGAGAAATGGTGGTCAAGGGGAGAGAAAGAGAAATGGAGCAGCCGAGCATGATGAAGAAAGATAGAACTGAAGACCAGAGGATGGGGAGTGCTGTGGGTGGCCAGCCCTGCTGCCTGAGGCCATGGTAAGGTCTGGGTCTATGGCTACACAGTGGCAGAGGTTGGTGTCCATGGCTTACATTACCACTAGAGAACATGGAGATGTCCCTGGTTGGGGCAGCTACTGGGGACCATGTGGATATCCAGGGGCTGTGCAGGACTGTCCCTGCCCCTCACCCCTCACTTGCTATGACACTCTAGAGAGCTGGTCTCATCTCTCACTTGCTACAGCACCCCGGAGAGCAGACCCTGTACCTCGGCCAGACAGCACAATGGAGTTGACTCCGGTAGGGGTGTAGGTGAGCCTGTGCCAGGAGGGCGAGTATGGGAGAGCTATCTGCTGTGGGTTGGTACAGGTGCAGAGGTGACCGTGCCTCTCCTACCCCTCCCCAACCTCCAGCAGTCAGGAAAGCTGACCCCAGGAGTCATGGGAGCAGGAGAGCTGACCCGGCCTTTCTGCTATGAGGTGGTGTGAGTAGAGGGGTGATGCCCTCTCCCACTTGCCCCTCGTACCTTCTGCAGTTGAAAAAGCTGGCCCTACCCCTCACCAGCTGCAGCACTCAGGAGAGAGGGACCCTACACTTTGCCTGGGCAGCACAGTAAAACTGGCCCTGGTGGAAGGGGGTACAGGCGAGTTGGTCCCAAGGGTGAGAGTGTGGGAGAGCTAGCCCAACCTCTCCCAGGCTGTAGTACTTGGGAGAGTGGGCCACACACACACACATACTGGACAGCACAGCGGAGCTGGCTCTGAAGGCATGAGTGTGGATGAGCTGGCCCAAGAGTATGAGAACAGGGGAGAGGACCTAGCCAGAGCTGTGCTCGAGAGCTTGCCATAGTGGTGCACATAAGGGAGAGCCGGTGCACTGATCACTTCAGCTACAACCCAGGCCCAGATCCAGGGCTCTGAATTAGCCCACTCCAAAATCTATATCATCTGCAGATGGTTGGGAACACATGAAAGGACCAGTCCTGCTGATCCAGAGCTGCAGGATCTCCATGACACATGGCAACAACAGGATAACTGGGAGGAGTCCCTGTGAGTCTCCAATATTGATGATGTCACAGAAGCCAGAGGGTTCAAACCCTACTAGTGACTTATTGCAATAGACATTTGCAAGTGTCGACGTTAGACAGAAGGCTACACTGTGGGCCGCACTGTAACACACTACAATTTCCACAATGAGATGTTTTCTGTTTGTTTGTTTGCTTCATCTTTTTCTTTTCGGTTTATTTTGTTTTTTTATTTTTAAGGATGCAAGGGTAATGAGCAGATATGAGGGGACAGGCAGATGAGTGGAACTGGGGTGCATGATGGGAAACTCACGAAGAATCAATACAAAGTTGAAAGAGAGAGAGAAAAGCCAACTGGAGCATGTCGCTCTTTTGCCTAAGGCCTTCAGTGGCTCCCAACTGCCTTTAGAATTAACTTTTTCTGAAAATAAGGCCAGCTCAGTTGTTTGGAAAACCTTGTGCTGGCAACAACTAAAAATTAATAGTGTTTTTAAAAATTTCATTTAAAAAGGTTAAATTACCAATTATATGATAAGGACTGCCAAATCAAAAGGTAAGGAAATTAAGGATCCAGATAGTCAGATAGTGTGTTTGGCCCCCTCATCATTTCCAGAAATGGGTCAGCCAACCACAGATTCACGAGAGAATGCAAACAAGAATCAAATCCCCAAGAGTCTCAAGGTGGGGTGTATAGTAAGATAGCCATCTTCAGCCAGGCAGTGGTGGCACAGGCCTTTAATCCCAGCTCTCTGGAGGCAGAGGCAGGCAGATCTCTTGAGTTTAAGGCCAGCCTGATCTACAGAGTGATTTCTGGCACAGCCAGAGCTACACAGAGAAACCCTGTCTTAAAAAGCAAAACAAAACAAAAAGATAGCCACCTTCTACAGAAAGCTGGGGGTGGGGTATAGGGTGAATCAAACAGCAGATGTTGGATTGCTACCTCAGGAGTTTAGAACATGTTCTTAGCCCTGTGAAGATCAGAACATCAGAAAATAATTTCTCCCCTAGAAATTGTAAGCACAAAATGGCCATCTAATTAACATATGGGATAAATTCTTGGGAACGGAAAAGGCCATTCGTTGCTGTGAATTTGGTTCACTGTGACCAAACTCTGGGAGTACATGTGGGCAAAGCTAAACCCCAATTCGTCTGCTGAGAAATTGCTTCTAGGTTTCAGAAATGTCTTGGAAATAATGTTCAAGGGCAATCAGCCAAGCACAGTTGAAAACACCAAGGTGCAAGTGAAAATTAGGAGAGAGAATTCGTTCTAAACAACAGACAGAAGAATAGAGCCACCGGCTCCATAATAATTAACAGAAACACTATGGAAGGCATGTGTTTACTCAAAGGTAAAAAAAGATTTTAGATTATTTTCATGGGGGCTTCCAAAGGCACAACCTAAGGTATTTAAGATGGAAATAAGATTTCTGGAAATGACCACTAGAGCAATAGTGGCTGAGCTGATGGGTTTAACAGGAAACAGGAATTGGTGAAGCTTACTCAGTATCTGGAGAGTTCTACCCCTGACAGAAGACATGTAAGAGAGTGAAGAAGCAGATCTGGTCTTTGTTTAATTCAAGATTTACATGGATAGGGGAACGAGGCCGAGGCAACGTATGAAGCCACAGAGGCTGAAAGTTTTCCAGGAAATGCTTAAAAGACAGTTTCAAGAGTCCTTTCAATCCAAACAAAACAAGAAGACAGAAATTGACTCATGAACTTTCAGGCCCCGCAGATGGTGGAAATCTTAAAAGCAGAGAGAAGACAAACATGTTGCCCTCAGTGAGACGTGGGCTCAGTAACAGCCAACTCTCGAAACCACTACATTGAGAATAAAATCTTAGTGCCTCACTGTGGCCCTAAGGTCCCGTGTGCTCCGTGCCTGCCTCCTTTTCCCTTCAGTTCTATTCTTCCCCATCACGTGCTCTGCGTTCACTGGGTCCCTTCTTTCCGTGACAGATCCCGCCCACTGCTCCATCTGCCCACATCCCTGTCATCTCTGTGTGACCCGTTCTTAGCAGTTCTCCAGGGATGCTTCGTCCAACCAACTCTTGTCGTTCTTTCTCATCGGATCTTTGCTCTCTCATTTGGCCTCTCCCCTGCTAGACTATACTCCCTAAGCACCAGAACCATTGCACCCAGCGTCCTGAAGAACTCACGTACAAGAACTCAGGAGAAAATTTGCGAGGAAGATATTTTTGTTCAGATACTTGCCCTTCCCTACGTATATTTCCTTACTTGGTTATGTTTTTCTTTTTACAGACATAGCAACGTTCCATCTTCTAGGTTGTGTTTTAAATTATCCATATAACAAACTATTCACCACGTGTATAAGCGTCCTTCCATAACTTCATTTCTGACGCCTTCATGGTTGTCTATTACAAGCATATCATTATTTACTCAAACCACTATGGCATGGTATTTAGATTGGGCCTCTAAATCTTGATGTAAATAATTCAACTTTCCTTATGACTTAGCAATTGTACCTGAATAAAAATGCAAAGGGGGGAGACATATATGTACATGTTAAAAATATCTACCTGATATCTCTATGTCCCTGACACTTAACTTCCAAGTACAGTCTTATCTTGTTTAATACCTATGGCAACTTCATTGCACAAAAAGTAACAATTTTATTAAAAAACTTTCTCCCTCACAAATTTTACTCTAATAAATCCAGTCTATCCGCATTAGAGTCTTTGTGTAGGGTATATGTGTGAGTACATGTGCATTGGTATGGATGTATGTAAAGGGATATCTGTGGCTGTGTATACATGTGTGTGTGTGTGGAGATCAGAGGTCAGTGTCGGGTGTCTTCCTCAATAGTTTCCATCCTACTTTGGGCAGAACCAAGTCTCTCACTGATTCAGCCAAAGCAGATGAACCATGCCCTCCTGTCTCTTCCTCCTCAGAACTGCTGTGTCTAGTGTGGAGGAACCAAACTCATGGCTGTCGTTTGTTTCTTTGGTTGACTTTTGCTTGTCAACTGATTTTTAGTATTGCTTTATATCAGTTCGTAGACAGTCACATTCTTCCAGGTGTTGTGTAATGGTATATTTATGTTATGACACATTTAACTAGTGCCCTATCATTAGTATTGTTATCTAAAATAAGCTCCTAGATATGTAACTGAATCTTTAAAAAGTAGGGTCTCATATGCCCAGGCTGACCTGTAACTTGCTGTGTAGCCAAGGAAAGCATGTACCACCACACCTGGTTTTATGTGTTGCTAGGGAACTGAGAGTAGAGCAAGCCTTTAAACCCTCAAAGCTGGCCCATACTGACCTCTTCCTCCAGAAAGGCCATGCTTTTCCAAAACAGTTCCATCAACTGGAGAGCAAGAGTTCAAATGCTGGAGACAGTAGGAGACAATCGCATTCAACCCACCACACTTGGTAAATAGCTCACCTCAGTAGTTATAGACATTCTCACCCACGACACCTAAAAGTATGGTTTTCCCCACACTCATTGCCAACGTCTCATCCCACCTCAGATGTTTGCTGTGGTGGCACAGGAAGGACAGTGTCTCTTCTCTGTCTTTTGCATGTCTTTCATTAGCAATGGGATCAGTGACCTTTCTGCTCATCCGAAAGCCATTTGGATTTCCTTTCCTGTGGACCGCACATCTTCTTCCTCAATTTCTAATGAGTGGTTGTTCCTTCTCTATTGATGTGCAGGAACTCTTTAAATACAAGCCCTCTTTCACCTACCCGCCATGCTCTGAGAGCTAAGAGTTTTCATAAATTCAATAGGAAGCCACATAGTCTAGAACTTGATGTGAATAGGGTTTTATCCATCTCACTCAGTGAGGCCTCTGGTCCATTTGCTGCAACAGTAATGAAGGTTCCAGTTATAGGACACCGCTCTAGAAGCTACTAGAGGAGTTCCACAGTATTCACAGTATGGTGTTTCTACAAGCAAAATTAAAAACCCAGTGTGGTCTCGGATTCTTTAACAACTGAAAACCATTGAGAAAATGGTTTTGCTTTCTTTTTCCATATCGCTGCTTTCCACATATTTAGAGGCAAAAAACAAACAGACAGAACCAACAAAAATAGGAAATAGGAAAAGTAAAGATTTCCTACTCCAGTGTCCAGTGTGGGTTTTGCACCAGGCAATCCTCATCCTCCTGTGTCTGCATGGGTTTCCCTGTGGAAAGTGTTGTAAAAGCATCGTGGACTCACAAAGCAGAATGGAGCCGGCAGATGCATCTCCTCACGGAAGGATTAGTCACAGCTATCACCAACTTGGGCTGTATTTCTCATGATAATGTTTTTCTGACTGTTTAGCACCTAATAAATCATATATTTATGGAAACAAACATGAAGTCATCTTCGCAAAAAGGCTTTCCTCACTCTCAGATCATAACGGATTGATTGCCCCACTCTTTCTCTCAGTGCCTTTACAGATTCCTTTGTCCTGTTTGTCACCCACCTGGAGTTCTTTTTGGCCTAAGTGACAAGAGAGGGATCCAAATGAACATTTTATCAGATGGCCGATCAGTTGTCTCGGCCACACCCATAGATCATCTATCCATACTTCGTTAATTCCAAATCTCGATTTCGTCATATACTAAGCTTTTATGCTTTGCGAATTCGTCTTTTGCACGGAGCCTGTTGCTTCATATTGTGACAGACATACCGGCGAGGTTCTGCCTCTCTATACCCCTGCGAGCAGAAGGTGGGTGGCTTGCCCTGGCCCACATCCTTGGAAAGACTCTCTGTTCATATTTGTTAAGCCTCTTTCATTTTGCAAAATAAAGTATAATTTGATAGTCCTTTACCCGGATGTATTACAATCAAGCCTGGAGTTTGTTTCTGTAAATGTTTATTTGGTTTATTGAACACTTTATTTTTCTTCTGTTATACATTAGATATTGAACGTTTTTCTCTTATATGTCTGAGGGGACACCTAAATTGTTCTCAAAGCTAAGGGCATTTTTAAAGAATCTCTTCCAGGGGAGCAGTTGATATTAGGAATATCAGAATGGGCTGCGTGAGAGGATCATTCTGAAATACCCTCTGAGAGCAGGTCTTCAGCTGGGGAGGTGGAGGGAAGCAAGTAACAATATCTTGCTTGGTCTCAATGTTTTTGTCTCCCCAGTTCACGCGTTGAAGTAGAATACCCCGTGAGATGGTATTTGAAATTAGGACTTTAGAAGTAATTAGTTCCTGAGGGTTGGGTCTTAGAAGAAAAGACACTAATGGCTGCTTCCCTCTAATCTCTCCTACATGAGACCAGAGAGGCAAGTAACCTTGACCTTGACCTTGAAGCTTGTTTTAAGCCATCTCTTTAAGCCAAATTCTTGTAGGACTACATCACGGTAGCCCTAAGTGTATGACAATATCTAACATTAGCTAAGTACCAATGGACTGGTACTATTCAAGTTTCTATTCATGCTACAATCAGAGTAATTTTATAAATTATCACCATTGCCGTTTCTGAGCTGAGGAAACTCTGGTTTGGCAGTTAAATATTGACTTTGTACACAGGTAGAGTGTTACAGAATCACAAGAAGAATCCAGCTCTCCTCTGGGCATAGTGACGCACACCTATGACTTTGGAGGCTGAAGCAAAAGGATTGCAAATTTAAGGACAACTTGGACCACATAATGAACTCAGGGTCAGCCTGAGCTACATAACAAGATATTGTATCTAAAATAAAATACAATAAACGAAAACAGAAATCAATTTTAAAGTCTCAGCCTCCTCGTGTTTCAGTATTCTTAATGTCTTTCTGTCTTGAAATTCTATTCTCCCGTGACTCCAACTAGTGGAGAAGATGTATTCATACACAAAACTGTAAGGTGTACAGTTTATAACTTCCGTGTGTCTGTCATACAGATGGACAGGTGTCCTGTGTACCCTGCCACCCCATCCCCAGCAGTGCCACTGTCCTGTTTCTGCCCCAGGTAATCAGATACCTTGACCAGGGCACCCACTGCTGCGACCTCTGCTATCTCTGCCCTCAGCTCTGGACATGTCCTTGAACCCTTCCCTTTTCTCTTCATCAAAGTGTCCCTGGCCTTAGAACTAGAAGCCACAGTTTCTGGTAATTTATTCAACTAAATTGGGCAGTTGTTAATAAATGCTAATGAATTAATACATCATCCCCACAGAAGCCAGGAAGTGGACCAGTGAAGGGAAAATCGAGTAAAGTTTTGCAACCAAATGACAAATAAAAATCTGGATTTCCAGATAGTGTGGGATCATCTTCCCCCAGAACCATCCTGAGGAAAAAGAAAGAATTGGTCCAAGGTCTAGCAAAACAGGGGAAGACGATATAAGGGACTAACTGGACCCCCAGATGCCATGGGTGCTGACTCTTCCTGACGTCAAAAACTCATGACAACCTAGTGGTGAGGGTGGTGAGGGTGGTGAAATGGAACAGCCCCTGGGAACTGGAACTCCCAAGGGGAAGGTCTCCTAAAGGCAAAGCAGAGTGTACTCAGCTTAGACCTGGAGAAACGTCTCTAGTCTCTCAGAGTCTCTGCTCCCTGCTCCAGGCTATGGAAATCGAGGACGGTTTCTTTTTAGGCTTGCATCACAACAGATGCAAATGCTCAAGCTTCAAGGCAGTTCCTGCAGTGTTGCATTAAAAACCTCAGAGAAGAAGCTGGATGTGGAATGGGAGAGCACCCTTCTGCATCCCCTTGCAAATGGCAAGGATAAATCTGATAGGCTGGAGAGATGGTTCATCCTTTCGGAGCACAGACTCCTATTGCGGAGAACCCAAGTTGGGCTCCTGGTACTCATGCTGGGCATTTTATAACAACTGCAGTTCAACTCCAGGGGCCATGACACCTTTTTCTGGACTGTGCAGACACCTGTGCTTGTGTACACACACCCATGCACATATCCTCACAATTAAAAATACAATAAACCTTTGAAAACCTAGCTCACTATTATTTTGTTGGTGGATAGGAGGTGAGCAAATGCGAGAACTTGTAATTACCACGGTAATACAATATCTTCAGAAATCATTGCTGGAGGCTACAGGGTTTCTCAATCCTAGACTTGTCCTTTGATAATACTTGTGGGAAATACAGGAGGCGAAGGCCCAAGTCCACCAGAGCCACAGAGACACTCAGTCTGGAGATGAGGCTCTGGGGTCCCCTCCCGCCAGATGCTCCGAATTGTGTCTGGCTATATCTGAAGTGATGGACTGCTCTAAAAATGGAGGATGAGAAAGGATTAATTACCCAATCGAATAAAACCTTTCTGAAGTGGAACCTCTTCCCTATGGGTCCCTCCTGTGTCCCTTTACCCTCTTGATGACCTGTCGTGTTCCGAGGCTAAAATGATTTTACCGTGAGCAGACACCCTGAGACAGGTGAGAAAAGTATCCCCTCCTCTTGTCATTGAGTGAGAAACTGAGGCCCGGGGAGGCTTGTCCTAACGTCTGTCTGTCTCCTTAAGACTCAGGATGCTGATTGGAATGGCTTTCCCCTCCCAAGCCCCAATGCATTGGATAGATGCATTAAAAGCCTCCCCGGAAGACAAACCCTGGCACCAGCAGGTAGCTTTTCATTAATAAAGCAAAAATATAAATCCTCTTGGTGATTCCAGATCAGGGCTCGCCCCCTCTCCTTCCCCACCCCCACAGGAATCCACAAACACACTTTTAAATAACAAAAGAAAATTGAGTACCCGATGCAGTTAGCAGAGGCCCCATGGGGGCTGAGGAGGCCAGAAAAGGAGTCTATTATTTTGCACCTGTCCTGCCCGATAGCTCATTGTGCAGCAGTATTTACTTAAAAAGCGGAGAAGGAAATCATTATTTGCTCTTAGTCCTGCGATTCCCGTGGCTATGCTCTTTGGAGGGAGTGTTTTATTTTATTTCTTTCTTTTTTCTTTCCCCTCCTCTTTCCCCATGCTTGAGTTGCAAGAGGTAAAAAGCAGCAATGTCTGGTGCATAGGATATGGAGAATGAGCGCCGGAGCCAGGATGGATCCTAGCAGATGTCTGCACTGCCTCCTTTCATGTCTGGACAGCTATGAAAGGAAATGAGCTCAAAGGGAGAGTTCCTCTTTCTCGCCATGTCCAAAAGCTGTGTGTGCACTGCACACGCCCACCGTCTATGCACACATGCATCGAGTACACACACACACATAGCCAGACACATGTGTGTGCATATAGACAGCATGTTATCTCAGCGTATCTTCGTTGTGCTATGTAATGAAACATGCATGAATATCTTCCACCTCCCTCCTCAAAACCAGAAGAGTTAATGAATGCCAGGGAATAGAGGGGAGGAAGAAAAAAAAGCCTGCAACCTGGGAGAAAATAAGAACAGAGAAAGAATCCGCCCTCTTTTAAATGCTCTAAGTATCTTCTGGTTACAAATGCCTTTCCCTCTAAATGGCTGTGTTTGCTCCACTAGATTGGCAGCAATCAGCTTTACAAGTGTTGGGGAAAGATTTACTTGAATAGATGAAAGAAAATTATTCCCTCTTAAATGCCGGCGTCCACCACAGATGATGTAGCATTCGCCTGCTTGGCAGAAGGACTGTGCATTTGGAAGAAGCTTGTTTTCTTAGAAATTATGGTCATTGGGCCAGAAGGACAATGTCATGACTTGGCTGATTGTGACCGTTGGAAGTTATAAGGTGTTAAGGACGGTACTTTCAAAGTGGCAAACTTTGAAAGCTTTTTTTGGTAAGCCCCAAGAGCGGTGGACAGAGGGATATGTGGTGTCACGGAAGATGCTCTCTGTGTTCCAGGAGAAAGTCCATACTAAAAGGGTCTACACCACCATCTTATCCCAACCCTGTAGCCCTTACCCCCAAAAGGAGAAAAAATTAGTTTATCTATGTCACATTGTTGTAACAGGTGTACTTTGACTGTCCAGCCCAACCTTCATCAACGAGCACTTGGTATTCCATTAATAAATCCATCTGCTGCCAAGTCTGACAGCCTCAGTTCAATCCCTAGGACTGACATCATGGAAGGAGAACATTGACTCCAGAGTTGCCTTTTAACTTCTATGGGCACACTACTGTACATGTATGCCCACACACATACACACAATAAATAGATAATAGATAGATGATAGATAGATAGATAGATAGATAGATAGATAGATAGATAGATAGATAGATAGATAGATAGATACATAGATACATAGATACATAGATGGATGGATGGATGGATGGATGGACGGACGGACGGACAGGCAGGCAGACAGATAAATGTAAAAGAAAGAATGAGAAGCAGCAATGTAGGGGGCCAGGCTTCAGTCTGGATAGCACACTTTGTAGAGACGATAACATTGCAGCATGAACTGAGGCCTGTGAGGGAGTGAGCCATGCATGAATTACATTTCGGGAAGAGGTAACAGTGAGTGCAAGACTGCAAGGAGGAGTTATCCTCGATGTGTTTGAAAGAATAGCAAAATAGAAGTACAGATGGAGAAGAATAAGCAGGAGTTGATGTCACAAAGATAATGGAGGTAAAAGGGGAGATCCCATCCAGCCCAGCCTGTCCCTGTCAGCCACAGTAAGAAACGATGGCTTGAAATAAGGGCAGGAAGAAGATGGAAGATTGAAAGTTGCCTTGAAGTAGCAAGGAAGGAGAAGAACTGAGACAACAGAGAGTGAACTCTGTTCCGAAGAGAGAAAGACCGGAAATCACATGGAGAAGATGGACAGATGGGAAGTGTGGAGAAACAGAAGGACAAAGGCTGAGGAAGGAGGAGGCAGCATTCATCTCCAGCCGTGAGAAGAAAGCCAGAAGCTTCATGGAAAACCAGCCCACCCTGGTGAAAATGGAAGGGCTCTACACACAGGATAAGCCCACAGTTCTAGCCTCAGATCCAGCCAGGTTTCCTTTCCTTACCCCCAAGCACGCTTGGGAAGATACCAGCTGCCTAAAGCATCAGCTTCCCTAGGGAGAGCTGCCTGGTCCATGGTCTGCAAGGCTAAGTAAGTGTGGCCACAAGATGCCCCTGGTGCTCAAAGGAGGCAAGGCTCTAAAAGGAAGACGGCAGGGTTGAGCATCTGTACTTGACTACTCTAAGGTCGGCACAGCCTACTGTGGGAAAGACGGGCCACACCCCTCCCACAGGCTGGAAAGAGTCCACGCCTGGAGAGTTCGTCCTTCACCTTCTTAGACTACTTCCTCCTTTCCTTTTTCTATTGTACCTTGGCTAGTGTTTTACTTAAAATAAATTCTTTTGTGACTTTAACTTTTCATCCTTCTGCTTACGTGAGTCCAACTTCGTCTGACGTTTCCCTCACTGTGTTGCCAAGTTTCTTCCTCTCTCCCTTTTCTCCTGCCTCTGTTCATGTCACCCTCACCCATCACACCTTCCCTTCCTCTGTCTAGCCATACTTTTACTTTCTTTTTCTCCTTTCCATGACCCTATCCATTATTTAATTCATTTGCTCGTTAAAAAAAAAAGTACCCTGAATAATTTTAACTTTATAATACACTCCAATTATTTTTGCCATTTTCTATTCCGTGGCCACCGGTTGTCTAGAAATCATTTTAATGTATTATAAGCATATTTCTATATCTTGTTGTTGCCCAGTGGTTTTTCTCCCTGAGTGGTACTGAAGGTTGAGCCCTCCAAAGGAGGATGCCCACTGAACAAATAGTTAAACAAAACTGCAAGGGACAACCAAACAGACCAGTAACCAGCTATAACAGAAACACAAGAATAGAAGGAAAGCAACATGGCACCCCCAAAAGACTATGTAACCCCTTAACTAAAGACTCCAGGGACATTCAAATGATTGAAGCCGGGGACGCTGGGGCAGGGGGGATTGAAGTTATTAAAAAAATTAACCAGTGAAGCAAAGTGGAAGCAAAGAAGGAGATGAGTGATTAGAGCGAGCTCCGGACCCCTGTGGAAGAGAAAGTCAACAGCAGCGTGGATGAACTTCAGCACGGAGACTAAGATCTGGACAAAGCCACGCAACACTGTGCTGGCCATGAAACCCTCAGTCAAATAAGAAGCACCATCACACACAGCACCAAGAAGGGTCTGGAGAGATGGCCCTGGCGGTTAACAAAGCACCAGTGAAGGGCAGCACACAACTACCTGTATCTCCAGCTGCAGGGGATCTGTCGCCTCCTTCTGGCCTCCATGGGCACCCGCACTCACATCCACATACACACAGACACATGATTTAAATTAAAAATCTCCCAAATCACCCAGAAGCCTATAGTCAGCCAGGAAAGAGAGTATCAGCGATGGAAGAGAAGCCTAAGGCAATACATGCAGACATCAGTGGAGGAAAGGAAATAATCACGACCATAAGCTGAAAGAGTGGTGACGTCTGCTGAGGAGACCTAAGTATCTGTGGGGACAAAGGAGGAACTGAGACAAGAGGCTAAAGACGTAGGAAAATTCAATGAAATTATAGAGGAAATTTACCAAATCTGGGGGAAGAAATGCATATGCAAGCACAAAAGGTTTTTAGAACCCCAAATAGACATGACCAGAGAATAACCCTATCACAACACACTGCAGTCAAAATTCCAAGAGTACAAAACAAAGAAACTGCATTAAAAGAATCAAAAGAGAATGCCAACTCCCTTACAAAGGCAAGCGCATCACAATAGCATCAGACATCTCAGCAGAAACCCTTAACGCTAAGAAAGCAAAGAGCGCTGTATTCCAAGCCGTAGAAGTAAGTAACTGCCAACAAGAATTACTACATTCAGAAAAGCTATCTTTACAAAATGGAAATAAAGGCATTTCGAGCAATTCATGACCACCTAGCTAGTGCTGAAGAAAACATTCTTGAGTAACCATGCGGTCATTGATGGGAGGAGTCAGGGAGTAGCCAAAGGAAGAGGAAACCACAGTTGACCAGAACCTTTGGGATACAGCAAAGGTGGATTGAAGAGGAAGATACAGGCATGAGAGCTTACAGGAAATGGAGGCCAAATGAACCATACATAGAAACCATCAAAGTCTTAAACAAAACAGACAGTCCCCTAGCCAAAACCAACCCAAAGAGAGAGAAGACCCAAATTAACACAACTGGATATGAAAAGGTATCAGTAGCCACAGATCCCTATGAAATACAGAGAATCCGAAGAGAACGCTTTGAAAATTATATTTAAAAAAAAAAAAAAACCAGAAAGTCCAGAAGAAATGGCTCGATTCCTAGATACATACAACCTACAAAAATTAAATCGAGAAGAGGCAAAGAACTTAAATAGATGCATAACAAGCAAGGAAATTGGAACAGCAATAAAAAGTCTCCTGCAAGGAGAAACCTGGAACCAGACAGATTGACGGATACATTCTTACTCTAGCTAAATGCTACCACCAATGCGCCTCAAACTGCCTAAAGTAGAAAGAGGAAGAACTATTGAACTAACCCGTGGTGCCAGCATTCCTTCGATGCCAACCCCTGTAAGGACACAGCCACCGTCTGACAACCAGGAAGGTGAAGCATCTCAGTGGAGTTTGCCCAAGCGGAATTCAAGAGCACACGGGTCATTTTAAGGATTCAGGGGATGCTTGACATAAGAATCTCAATAATTAAAAGATATTCAATTAAGTGTACCAAGTACAGGTAAGAACGGAAACCACAAGGCCATCCACCTCCACAGACAAAAGAAAGGTCTTTCAGGAAGTTCACACCCTGTCATGAGAAAGCGCTGAAGGCTACGAATGCAGAGAAAATAGCCACTCGGAAGCTGTGGGACCTCACACTGGATTTTACAGTTTTAGGCACTTCTCCATCACCCAAAAGCAAAAACTCTTTGACAGTCAGAACTAGAAACACAATTAGCTTTGTGTTCCTTACCTACACCCAGGCCTTCCTCACCCCTGACCACCACGCTTTAATAGTCTCTACTTTTTAACTATAGAAATTCCTTGACACGTATAGACTTCGGGTCTGGCCAACTTCTGTATGCGATGTTTTTTGTTAGCAAGTTCTTCATAATTAAGTTTTAATTGGAAAAAGACCTAAGAATAGGGGAACTGCCAAGGCATCCCTGTAAAAGCTAACCTGTAACTGACACTATACTGTAATGAGGAAAAACTAAAAGCATTTCTCTAGCACCAGGAGCAACGCAGGGTATTCCAAGTCCCCGCTCTTATTTAACGCAGCGTTAGAGCTCTAAGGCAAGAGAACGAGATAAAAGGGGTACAGACAGAAAAGGGGGAAAAGTGAAGTCATCTCCATCCGCACCAGAAGTGCTTAGATCCGAACCCATTATTTGGTGTGCTAACTAAAACCAACAAACGTTAAATAAATAGATAAACAACTGAGTGAACCAAGAAAAGCAGTTAGGAATAGCAAGGCAAAGGCAGCAGCCTTCTCTCTGATTGAGATGCGAGCCCGGTGAGAGCTCACACAGAGGTTCAGCCTCCGGTTTACATTGCAGATGTTTGTTGGGGGGAGGCGGCAGAAGAGGAGGTTATAGCAATATAAGGTATATTAGGTAAGGTCTATTAGGTAAGAGGTAAGGGATGTTACTGGTTTGAACTCAGAATATGGTAGGGAATACAGTGGGGAAAAAAACCCCAACCTTCGTAAGGAGTTAAAATCTGAGACATACAAGTGAGGAAGTGTTGACTTAGTGTATTAGTTGATTATTTAATCGGTTATCACCAGAGCCAAAGGCTTGCGTTCAGGAGAGGGGAGATAAAAAGTCAGGTCAGACTGAATGTCCTGTTTTCGACAACAAGGAAGTCTAACCAGGGAATGTGGCAAGTGTGGGGTGCACAGAGCACGATACACAAGCGGAGGGGCAAGCCTGGGGCAATATCCTCTCTCCTCGGACAAACTAGCTGCTGCACAGTAGTCTCCACAGTCAGGATTAGCCCACGCCGTTCTCCCCCACACCGCCCTCTAAATGCGTTGCTAGGTGGCAGCGAAGTGGACGCTTTCTCCAACACGGCCAATTACTTGCCTTACGTGGAGTGGCTCTGCCATTCTCTAAGACCCACCCCACTGTCTTGCCTGCATCCTCTTCTTATTCCGCACTTGCTTGAAAGGTTTAAAAGCCTCTCATTTTCTCCGTTCTGTAACCACCGCTGGTCAGCGTGCCCTGGGGGACACTGCCTCTCTGACTGACTAGGCATTCCATGGTCTTCTTCACCCCAACCTGTTCTCTACAGATTTGCCCAGACTAAATCACAGTGCGGACTGTGTGAGCCCTTCAGGTTCTGTGGCAGGACATCAAGCCTCCCTTCCCAGCTTCCTTCTGCCATCCGGTGCCCAGCACTCTGCATATGCTTCCTTACTTACCTGTGGGCACACACACCAGCCTCTTCCTCTCTGCTCCTCACAGGCTCTCCCCCTCTGATTGGGGAGCACTTCTTCCCTCCCAGTCATCCAGTCAACCCAGTACATCCATCCATCATGGGTATATCATGTGTACCTTCCCACTCCAAACATGCCTTTGTATGTGTGCCATGTAATACAACTTCAGCCACCCACACGTGACTCTGGGGAAGCTGAAACGTGCCCAGTGTCACGAGTTGCAATGGTAAATGTTTGTATTTATCGAGTTAAGTGATGTTTGGTATTAAAATGATTAACCAATTCCATCTGACCTTTCTAAAACATAGCTATACAGCTGGTGAGATGGTCTGGTTGGTAGAAGAACTTACACAGGCCTGATGACCTAAGTTTGATCTCTAGGTTACAAATGGTAACAGGAAAGAACCCGAGAGGTTTTCTCTGATGTATATACACAGAAACATACACAGACGCGCGCGCGCGTGCGCACACACACACACACACACACACACACACACACACACACACACACAGAGAGAGAGAGAGAGAGAGAGAGAGAGATACAAATACAGAGAGAGAAGCACACAGACATATAGATAGATGATAGATAGATAGATAGATAGATAGATAGATAGATAGATAGACAGACACACAGACACATAGACACAGATACACACAGACACACCAATGTGTACACACACACACATCTCTGCCTCCCCAGTACTGAGATTACAACCTTTTTTTTTTTAAACATGGGCTCTGAGGCTCTGACTCAGGCACTTTATTGACTAAGCTCTTGGGTTTTAAAGTGTACTCACCACTCACGTTATATTTCCGGGCAATAGTGCAAACAGTACTTTCTATTCTTATATGTAACTCTTCAAATACATGTCTGTCTCCTGCAGTGTAGAATGTCTGCCCTCTCTCTTCCTACCCTGATGGACAGTGTCTCCCATGTGCCAAAAATCCTTCCTGCCTTAGGTTGGTTCTCCGGTAAAAATACGGTGGCAGTGATGAGAAAATGAATATACTAGGATAGGAAGCTCTCACGTTAACCATAGTTCAGGGCCATGGAGGGGAATCTGGGGAAGTCTGTGGCAGGCCGGTGGCAAGCACTTGCCCGCTGACAAAATGAAGAGCCTTCAGTGAGCAACAGGAAGACACAGAAGGTTGAGCAGGAAGCAGCTGCCGTCACCATGAATAACACACTGGTCACACCAGCAGTAACTTGTAGACTTCCAAGCTGGTCATCAGCTTGAGCTGCCTACAGCTATGCGCTTGCCTTGTTTTGTTCATCCAAATGCTGGGGGGTGGGGGTTAACAGGGGTTTACAGCCCCAAATGCCAGGGGTTCGCAGCCCCAATTTTGGACTCCTCAGAGCAACATCTGTTGTTTTCACATTTTTCCATCTCAAATCCCCGAGCCCAAACCTCTCACAGGCAAGAGAGGAAACCCAGCTCTCCTGAGGGTCTTCTCTGTTTGCACTTTCTTTTTGTCCCCAAGAGGTGACTGCACGAATCCTAGGGAATAGGGCTGAGGCCTTCAAGAGTTCTTCCAAAGTGTGGCCTGAGAGCTTTAGTCTCTGGGAGCACACCACTTTAGAAACAAGCAAGGAGCCGCCCACAGCACCCAGCTCTGTACTTTGATCTGAGGTTCCTTTGATGAGTATGGACCAGAGTCAGCCTTGTAAGATAGTTAAGTCAGTCTCTCTGTCTCTCTGTCTCTCTGTCTCTGTCTCTCTCTGTCTCTCTCTCTCTCTTTCTCTCTGTCTCTGTCTCTGTCTCTCCCTCCATAGTAAGGTCCCGTTTGCTCATAATTGCATGTGTTGAAAAGTGAACCTCCTGGGTTGATGATGAATGGATAAAAACTCTGTAATATGCGGTGGGAAGAAGGGGAAAGTGGGCCTTCTTTATTAGCCGATGGAAGCAGAACCAGGATCAGAGCAGGAAGCCCCAACAACTCAAAAGTACGTCTTCGTGAGGCCCCGCGGAGCCTCATGACAGCCAGAGACTACTGGAAGGTATTTCAGATAGTTTGGTCCCACACTGTTAATTCTGTATGCAGAAAGCCTTGGGACCAGAGAAGTGGTTTTCATAGCACCCACTTTGCATTATATCAGGTATTTAAGTGCCCCCCATATCTTGCTAGAATTATGACATAAAAGCAGTTTTGCGCTTCCTAGGCAAGCGCTCTACCACTGAGCTAAATCCCCAACCCCCTTTGCTTCTCATTTGACTCATCCATTCATTTATCCATCCACTCATCTTGAGATGGGACCTTGCTATGTGGCTCAGGCTGGCCTTGAACCCTCAATATTCCTGCCTCAGCCTCCAGAGTGATGGGGTTACAGCTGGGCTCCACTACCCATGACCTCTTGGTATTTTAAGTAGCCCCTTCTAGCCTGTCTCATGGGTTCTCATGACAAATCTTTCTAGCTAAATCAAGCTTTATCAAGAATCCTGATCTCAGAGTGGCTCCATGTTTCCCTAAAGTCTCACAGAGCTGAGAGGCATTGGCAAGTCTGTGTCTGTTACTGCTGAGCTTTTTCATGCTCCTATTGTTCGCTCATTCATTCATTCACTCACTCATTCATTCATTCACTCATTCATTTATTGATTCATTCATTCACTGAGCTCTATTGAGGTCTCAGAATGAGGTTTGACATAAGGTCATTTTTCTCCTCAATCTTTCCTGTCTCACCTCCAGGTCCCACCTCTTCTCATGGGTTCATTAGCTTTTAGGCCCAGACTTGACTATGATCCAGCTTGAGTTGTAGGAAATTGTCTTTTGTGGGGCCTGGAAGGCCAGACCATTTCAAGAACTAGGAGCAAAGTCTTGAGAGAGGGTTCACTGTAGAATGTAGTTGCTAAGGGAAAGAGAACAGTAAAAGTAACTTGGAGGTTTCAAAGCTTCATCACTGGGGAAATCCTAACAACATGAACTGTAAAAGAGGTAGAGAGCCCAAGGGTCCCTGAGTCACTGAGGGAGAAATGTCTCAGAGTTTGTCATGTGCAGCTGGAGTCAAGGAGAGTAGAGGGCTGGGGTCAGCAGGGTGTTGACTGCAGGAAAGTAGGATCAGCCGGAAGATGACTTGGGGTAACATGCCAGTGAGCGTTTCTTGGTAATGAGTCACCTGACACAAGCTGTGTCTGAATTGTGAAAGGCTTCCTTAGCTCAGTTTGGTGGGGGATCGAGAACATGGCACTCCCATTGCCCCCTTTCTCAGCTGTGCCACCTCTAGGTAGATGGCCGTGGTGGGATCATGCATGTGAGGGCAAGCCATTGATTACATCTTGAGCCAGCAGCAAAGAGAAAGACATAAGTGTCTGAAGTTCCCTGCAAGGCCGTGTCCCAGTAACCTAAGAGCCTCATTCTAAACTAAATTCCCCAAACCATCACTTGAGGACCAAGGTGCCAATCACAGTGGAATCAAACCAGAGTGGGTTCTGGGATCCATCACTTCATGCCGTAGAGAACAATTGGAATCTGTGGAGAAGGTTCTCACTTGGGTTATGATCAAGGACCTACTTGCAGCAGACGCTCCTGGGCCGAGTCCTTTTCCTCAGGGCAGCATGCTTATCTGTAGGAACCAGAGAGGAGGCTTCACAAGGCCACCACCCTGTTCTATCATCCATGGTGCCTGTGGTTTCTAGGCACATGACTGTGCGAGGATATTGCAAGTGTATCCCTGGTACCTCCCAGATGGCTGTCTCTTAGCTGGTAGTAAGGAGGCCCTGGTGGCCCCATAAAGCCACACGACATAGCGCCTTTTGCTTTTATTAGGCTTCGTGCACACCTGTGCAAAGCATGTTGTCAGGTAAAGGCTCCCCCGCCACTCCGAGACCAGGAAACAGCTGCCTCCCCAGCCCCTACTTCTCACTATAGCTCTGTCATCTGCCCTGGGTTTTATTACGCAGTGAGTGATGTTTGCCTGGAAACACTTTCTTTATGACTTATTAATAAAAAGCAAGAAGGGAGAAATGGAAGAAACACAAGGTAAGAGAGCAGGATTGTATCTAAGTAAAACACTTTTCAAAGTGTCAAAAGGTCTTTGGGGAAATAGGAAAAATAAATGAGTCAAAGTGTGAAGTGAACGAGAGGCCTGAGAGTGGCTGCAGGAAATAAGTCAGCAGCAGGAGCAATTCGAACTAAAACAAAACACAACAAAATAAAGCCTGACAAGGCACAGCCTGCAATCATCATCACCGTCTTCCTCGTTGGTGTCAGCCTCCCCACAATGTGTTGACATTACCTTGAGACTGGATTGGTCTGAAAAAATGACCAAGTCATAGGGAGCTAAAACAAGGTTGACGAAAACAGCAGACAACTCCAGGAAAAACAGAGAACAGGACTAGACCTACCCATTCTTGGGCCCTTGCACATGATGGCCTTGAATCCAAGCAGGGCTGTAAGATGTCTCCAGATGGAGCCGGAAGTATCTTGGATTGAACTTTGTTTCAGAGATGAGGGCTTCCATGCTCCTCTTGTGGTGTCTGCTCCCTAAAAGTGAAGAAGTAGCCACTGAGCCCACAAATCCGTGGTTACGTGAAGCAAGAAGAGCCAAGCTCATACTGAGTGAGGTACTTTGTGAGTTGTAAAGCTCACAGGAACCCTCTAAAGAGAACTGCCCTGTAATGGTGGCTTCCAGGGCTGAGTTTTATATGTATGTGTGTGTGCATGAGTGGTAGCCAGAGGTTGATATCTAGTGCTTTCTTCAATGATCTTTCGCTAAACCTGTAGCTTGCTGATTCAGCTACACAGATTCGACAGGTACCCACATCCCCAGTACTGAAATTATAGGTGTGTAGCAGTTGCCTGACTTTTCTCTGGGTGCTGGGGATTGAACTCAGGTCTTCGTGCTTGCAACAGCAAGCGCTTTACTGAGTGAGCCGTCTCTCCAGCCCCCTAAAATCTCTCAGTGGACTCCGGTGAAATGAAAAGAAGACAAGGACATTGTCTTTACCTTTATTGCTGGAACTGTCCGTTTCTAGGAGTTTCCCATTCCATCCCTATAGAAGTAATTTTATGCTGGGAAGGGAGTGGCCCAGTCTATCCCATTTAGCTCTCAAGTAAAGGACACAGAGACACAAGATTTTATTAACAAGCTGCTAGCACTATGCTGGGCAACTTCTGAGCTATTCCAACCTGATTAATCTATTAATAACCAGATAAATGCCCCCTTACTTGTCACCTGAGTCTTGCTCTGTTCCATGTGTGTCCTCAGGGTGAGTTTCTCTTGGCCATGTGCTCACGGTCCCTCCTCATGGTCCCTCCCCATGGTCCATCACACCTCATGATGACCTCCTCCTTTCCTTCTCCTTTGTCCTTCTCCTCCTGTCTCTCCAGTGGTCTCTCCTGAGACCCCTCACTCGGTCACAAGTTCTGCCTTCCTGTCCTCTCCGCCCACTCACAGGCTTCAGCCTTTTATTCACCAATCAGAGATTGTTGAAGAGCATTCTTGACAGCCCATTGGTCAATACAACGCCCATATGCAGACTGCAACCTGATCTTGGGGCCCAGAGCCCAGCATCTGAACACACGGTGCACCAGAGCAACTCCAATATATCCCATCGTCCTACTTGTCCTGAGATCTAGGGCAGGGGCCAGTCTGCAGGGACCTTCCGTTTTACTTAGTTCTGTGAGACCATTCTCATGGCTTTCCCCCACCATGATTCTTCCGCCATGATTCTCACCCCCATCCTAGCCGTAAGTCTCCCCCTTGAAACCTCGCCCATCACTCGTCTCTAAGAAGCACAGCCTGTCGCTTCCAAATGAGAGTTGATTTCTCTCACTTTGCTCAGCTTTTTATTGGGCACAATAGTCATGCATATTTTATGAATATTTATACACATTCAGAACGCGTCTTTCCCGCTGGAGCACAAGCCCCCTATGAAATGGGACCTCGCCTTATTTATCTGAATGATGTTGGGAATAGGGATCCTGGAATGCTTGCCTTGCATGTGGGCTTGTAGCTCAGCATTGAACTCGGTGGATTAAATCTTAATCCTCCTCCAGGGCCCACAGCAAATGTCACTTTGTTCAAATTATTTTATGTGTCTGATGTTTTGCCTGTATATATTATGTCTGTGTACCACATGCTTTTTGTGGATCCCCAGGGACTGGGGCTACAGTCAGTTGTGAGCTGCCATGTGGGCACTGGGAATTGAACCTAGATCCTCTGGTAGAGTAGCCAGTGCTCTTAACGACTGCACTGCACTGTCTCTCTAACCCCTGCTACCTTGTACTTTTCTTTCTTTTTTTAAAATTTATTTTAATTTATTTATTCAGTTTGCATCCCAAAACATGTCTCCTTTCAGTACCCCTTCACAGAGCCCCTCTCCATCCCCCTCATTTTCTCCTCTGGTAAGGGGGAGGCCCCCCTGGGTACCAACCCACCTTGGCATATCAAGTCACACAGGGCTAGGCACATCCTCTCCCACTGAGGCCAGACAAGGCAGCCCAGTTAGAGGAGCAGACTCCATAGGCAGACAATAGCCCCAACTCCAGTTGTTGGGGGACCTGCGTGATGCATATCTGCTATATCTGGGGGGCTAGGTCTAGCCTCTGTAAGCTCTCTGGTTGGTGGTTCAACCTCTGGGAGCGCCCAAGTGTCTGGGTTAGCTGAGTCCATTGGTCTTCTTTTAGAATCTCTATCTCCTCTGGGTACCTCAGTTCTTCCCCCAACTCTTCCACAGGACTTTCCGAGCTCTGAGCATCATCTAATGTTAGGCGATGGGTTTCTGCATCTGTGTCAGTTAGCTGCTGAGTGGAGCCTTCTCAGAGGACAGTTATGCTAGGCTGCTGTCTGCAAGCATAACACAGTGTCATTAATAGAGTTGGAGATTGGTTCTTGCCCATGGAATGGGTCTCAAGTTGGGTCAGTCTTTGGTTGGCCATTTATTCCCTCGGTCTCTGATCCATCTTTGTCCTTGCACTTCTTGTAGGCAGGACAAATTTTGGGTCAGATATCCTTATCCCTTCACTGAGAGTTCTGTCTGGCTACAAAGAGGTGCCACCATGTTCTTAAAGTCTTACTTTATACTCTCATTTGCAAGCAGGCTCTCTCTTCAGATTTTCTATGACCAGCGTTCATGCTGGTCAGCAGACATCTCCTGCACTCCTGGAGAAATAGCCAGAGTGTATTTCCCCACCCCATCCCTTTGGACGTTTGTTAGGGTCACATGATAATGCTTTGGACATTAAAATTAGAGCAGAGATGACTTGTGCATGCGACTTCACCAAGTGTATTGTGTCCTCATTCTCCTGCCCTAACAGTGGTGGAAGCCCAGAGAGGGAGCCTTCCTTGGGCTGCAGTTATTTAGAGCAGACTATTTCTGCAGCCCCCTGAGAGCCATGAGCAAGGAGTGATGATTGGAATTCCAGGGCTGGTTATCACTGCAGCACAATATAGTCTTTCCTGTCCAGTACACACGCCGTAACACTTCCGGATATTGTATTATTTGTGCAAATGCCATCTCCCTAATAAGTTGAGCGATTCTCCATCTGTCCATTCATTTATGCAGTCCTTTACTTCTCCAACATTTATAGAGCACCGCCATATGTTAGGTAGTCCATGCAACTGTGCTAGTTGCCGGGGATGGCATAATAATCGAAGAGTGCTATCTGCCCTTCTCTGGGCTTCCGACCGGCCAGGAGGATGGGTAAGTGGCTAGGCCGTGCCAGTGGAGCCACCAGGAAGAATTCAGAATGCTGGAGGCATACAGGGAGAACATCTAACTTTTAGACATTTGGGAAGGTTGGGGAAGGATTGCTGGAGAAATTCCCACCTAAGCAGAGACTTGGAACAAACAGAATTTTCTGAAGAAGGGGGAAAGAGAGGAAGACAGAAATGTGGCCAGAAAGAGAAGAGGAGGCAGGGAGGGAAAGGGAGGGAGGGAGATGAAGGGGGGCACCTTTATGCGCGTGTGCATCCGCTGACGAGGATTCATGTAGAGCCCAGAGACTCATGTTGTCCTATCTTCTGCAACATTGCTGCACCTCCTTTTTTGAAATAGAATCTCTCGCAGAGCCTGAGCTCACCCTTTTGAGTAGACTTGGCTAGCCAGGGAGCCTCTGGGGTCCACCTGTCTGCCTTCAGTGCGGGATTACAGACTCACACATACCAGGACTTTGACATGGGTGCTGGGGAGCTAAACTCTGGCTCCTGCGCATGGACAGCAAGCACTGTTCCTGCTGAGCCATTTTCCTGACCCTGGGCACAGCATTTGTAAGGGGGAAAATGGACCAAAAAAAAAAAAAAAAAAAAAAAAAGACAGAAAAGACCCAGAGAACTGCATCTCATGCAATATGGGCAAGCCTGGGCTCTGAGATGGGCTAGCCAGGGAAGTTGGGTTCATATTAGGAGAGCCCTACATACCAAGTTGAAGACTGTGGACTTAAGCATAAAAGTGCTACAGAGCCACTGATGTCCAAAGCGAGAGACATGCTGTCTATGTGTCTTGGAATTTCCAGGTCATTTTGCTGGCAGTAGGAGTCAGGACAGGAGTTCAGCAGCCACAGGAGCCCTCGAGGGTGGATTCTAGATCCAACTAGGTTTGCTGGTCCTCCTCCCTCTCACACCAAGCCCCTAGAACTGCCTGAGCATCTCAGACACAGTAATTGGGTAGAAAGATGACAACAAGCACCCAAGTCCTCAGCCCTGTCAGCAACACCTCCGGGCTCCAAGCAGTCACTCAGGGATGGCAGGAACAAGGAGTGCAGAGGTAGAGCGGATTGAGGTGCCAGCATTCTGACATGAACAGACCTAATCGGGCCCCAGTAACATCCCAACAATAGCAAGTCTCTGCTGGACAGTGCGGGGTGCCTCTACCCTAAGGAGACAGGCAACATCTAAGCAACTCCCAGAAGGCAACTGGCCGCCACACGGCTAATGGCTGCTTGGAGAAGGGGGTTACAACACGGGACCTCGACACACCTGCCAGTCCCGCTGGGTCTGCACTCTCGTGGAGCCTCCAAACTTGGGATGCGTGGGACAAACGGAGGCTCAACCCTTCCCACGTTGTGGTGGGGTAGAGAGACCCCGAAGTGCCTCCCTGTTCTTTCAGGAAGCAGAGTTGTGCTTTTTTTTCCTGGGAGCTGGGCTGTGGGCCGAGCCAGGTGCTTGGGAGCAGGAGGGCCGCTCACGCTCCAAGAGCCAGGCCGGCAACTCCAGAAGGCAAACCTTCAGTGTATTCCAATCTTCCAAAATAGAAAGAATAAAACAAATCACAGCAGATGTTCCAACATGTAATTATCAACTAATCAGTTCGGACTTTTTTTTTTTTTCAAAAAGGGAAATTTCAAAATAGCTCCCAGATTTCAAGGCAGCTCTGGTGGGAAGCTGGCTAGATTGGGAGGAAGTGACGGTATCACAGGGCTGCAGGTGCCCAGGTGGCAGGGACTAAGAGGGGGCAGACCCTTAAAGGGCCTGGAGATGCTGCTGCTGCCGCCGCCGCCGCCGCCGCCGCCGCCGCCGCCGCTGCATAAAACAAGCAGGGAGCTGCTGCAGGCTGCAGGTGCCAGGTTGAGGCAGCTGGCCCTCAAGACAAGCTCACGCTGGGATGAGTCAGCACTGCTCCATCTTGCCCTAGATCCTGTCTCTGGCAGAACCGTGGAACAGCTCAGACATGTGGAACGGCTCACATGGCGGAACAGGAGTTGACCATCTATTTATTCTAAAGGCCAGTGCCTCAACTACCCCGCTCCACTGTTCTCCACCCCCAGCCCCCAGGTCACCTCTGTTCTTTGAATTCAAAGAGGTACAGGGGAGAAAACCAAAGCAAAGCTGCCATGGTCATCAAGTTTGTGGGTGGCGGGAGTCCCGAGTCTGTTCTACATTTGGTTTTGAAACCTACGGTTGCTAAATTTTCCATTTGAATGCTAGTGAAGGACTAGCGAGCTGGCTCAGTGGATAAAGGTACTTGCCAACAAGACTTCGGATCTGAGTTCAGTTCCTGGGTAGTAGAAGCAACTTCTGCAAGTTATTGCTACCCCCTCCCCATGTGCATGCGTGCGTGTGTGCACACACACACGCACACACACACACACACACACACACACACACACACACACATACACACACACACCTACCTTTAGGAACACAGTGTTATTATCACACAGACAGATTTCATAGCTTCCTGCCTGGGTACTGGATCCCCAAGTTTTCTAACCCAGTGGTCACCCTGTGGCCTTTCCTTAATACAGTCTTTAGTTTCTACCCACTTCCTAGGTGAGGAACAGACTAAGCAGTCTGCCCTAAACCGATTTCCATAAACCACACAGTTGCTAGAAATTCACAGGGATCCCTAGTGTGATGGGTCCACTGTCAGGCACACAGAGGTCAAGCCCCAGTGGCATTCCTTACTGCCCGTGTGTCTTTGACAAGCTGTTCTACCTCAGTGGCTTCTATGTCATCTGCCAAATGAAGAAATGATTGTGCCTATTGTGTAAGGTGATCTTCAGGCTCACCGGAAGCGTGCGTGCAAAGCTCTTACTGTTCACAGAGTACAGTGCCCACCCCCTAAGCAGAGCACACCTTTCTCCCACGTTCATCCCTTGTCTGAAGTCCTCCTAGGGGTTCCAGCCCAGAGCTGTGTCCTCTCTCCGCACTCTTTCAATCATTTATTGGGGCACAGTTAATTATGGACTTGTCTGCAGTCTTCTATGGGATTTCCAAAACAGAAACCAAGAGTTCCTGCTGGCTTCCCTTGATGAGCGTCATGCCCAGTGCAGGGTCTACCTGCTACAGCATGGATGTTAGCCTGTGGTCATCGATATAAGCATGTAGGCAATAGACTCTGGATGAAGGCTGACTTGCCAACAATGGAGAAGCCACATAGGGACCAGCCCCTTAGATGGACGTTAGTGAGCACCTGTGATCCAAGCTGACACAAGTGAGCGGGAGGTCCCAGAGGAACCATGAGATGTTCTCTTTGCTTTTATAGTTCAGGGATTTAATGTACCGGAAAGAGAATGTCATGTCCCACCTTTTGATGGGAATAATTGCATAGACTTTGTTCATCCTCTTATTAATTTATTATCGAGAGGTAGCTTAGCAAGAGTGGTTAAAAATAAGCACTAGAGTGGTTGGAGAGATGGCTCAAAGGTTAAGAGCACTTACCACGTCGCAGAGGACACAGTTTCCACTACCAGTTCTCATGCGTGTGGGGCAGCTAGACACTCATGCAAACTCACATGCACATGAAATTAATAAGTAAATATATTTTTTAAGAAAAGCACTAGAGGCCAGCAGAGTAGTTCTTTGGAGACTGAGTCAGAGGCATCAGCTGTCGGAGGCCAGCCTTGTCTGCACAGGCAGTTCAAGTCCATCCTGAACGACATAGCAAGACTCTGCCACAAAAACAAACAAGCAAACAATCAAAACAAACAAACAAACAAACTACTTAGATCAGACTGCCATTCATCTGCTCTACAAATACTTAGGACTTTTTAAAGGTAAAATAGTACAATCTGCCTCTTAAGTCTGTAGCAAAGATTACCTAGAAAAACATCTGCAGAGGTGCTTGGCACAAAGTGACATTAAGCAGGTGACCAAGCCCAAGAATTTATTCTAGGAGACTTCCAGGACGTAGAAAAGAAAGCCAAGACCCAGCTTCAAACCCTAGATTTTACTTTCAGGTTCTGCAATTGTGATACAGGTTCTTGGCCGTCCCGAACACCTATGTCTTGGATTTTACATCTGTAAAATAATGGATGAACTTGTCGATTTCTCAAAGATGCATTTAAGCTCTACTTTAACAAATTTATGAATATTTTAAGAAGAGTCACAAAGAACAAGTTTTTAGTATACTCAAATGGTAGCCTTGTATGTGAACACACACAAACACACAAACAGACACAGACATACACACAGACACAGACATACACACAGACACAGACATACACAGACACACACAGGCAGGCAGACAGACAGACACACCACACACACACAGACACAGACATACACAGACACACAGGCAGACAGACAGACAGACACACCACACACACACACACACACACACACACACACACACACCACCTCTGTCTTATTCTTTCTGTCCTCTGCTCTCTTCATTCTTCCTCATATAAACTCTGGTCTATAATCTCTATTTCTTATGTATGCTTATGGACATGTAAGCACACACACACAGCTTTTTTGTTCTTTGTTTTGTATTTTTTAATTATTTTTAATTGACTTTATTTTATTTTATTTTATTGTTGTTGCTTCTTCTAAATCTCTTTCTTCTTAGGCACTGCCTTGTCACAGCCTTGCATTTCTTCCGAGAGTTCAGGATTATTGGGGCCCAGGCAGGATGGAGGTGGGAGAGGCCTTGCCCACTGCTCTCTGCGTTACCTGCAAAGCCGAGGCTCCTGCAGGGGATTAGCCTTTATTAGATAGATCTGTGCCCTGGCTTTCCTTGAGCTGAGCTGGCCCGGAAGCATCCAGAACTCCGTGGGCTTGACAGGTAGTCAGGGCACAGGAGAAAAAATGAAAAGGGATTCTGTTTTTACTTTTTTAATAAATGATAAAGAAGGAAGGGTGAATGAAGGCAACTCACACCCCAACCCCCTTCACCTTCTCACCTGCCACAGCCTGTGCACCTATGTGCAGGGCTACCCTGTCTCCTGTCAGAGGCCCTGGTATCCCTGGGTGCTTTCTGACTCACCTGGGGATGGGTTGGGGGATCACTTTCTGTCTCTTTCTTACTCCATCTCTGTCTATCTTGTCCTTTAGTGCTGATTCATATTCTCTCTCTCTCTCTCTCTCTCTCTCTCTCCCTCTCTCTCTCTCTCTCTCTCTCTCTCTCTCTCCAGTCTTCTCTCTTATCCCTTTCACAACCTTCACAGAGCAGGCTCCAATTAAAACAGAGATGGCAGTTTGGCTCCTGAATTGACATCTCCGTTGCCGCAGTAGCTTTCGTAGTTGACAGAAATCCTTGGCTCTCCTGCCTCATGTGCTATGGGGAAGAAGAAAGGGAGGGAATTGCTGCAACCCACCACTGCTCCTCCTCCTCCTCCTCTTCCTCCCTGTATCTCAGCCCCCCATCTCACCCAGGCTCTTCCCCAGTCTAAGGCCCAGTGGTGTCTGGACAGGAATCCCCTAAGCACCCTGCTGCTGAGATGGAAACACCATCCATGCCCCCATGCAACTCTTCAATTAGTCTGAAGGAAGCTGCAGAGGTGCCTGCCCTGATCTCTCAGGAGTCCGCTCAGCCTGCCTGCCTGCCTGCCTGCTACTGGGAAATGATGGTCTTTGTGGAGTGGTACACTAATGATTACATTGGTGAACATTACCCAACCAGGCTAGAGCTGAGCAGCCCCGCTTTGCCTACTCTCCTTGGGGCCCTGACATCCTCCACATCTTTCAGAGGGGCAACACCAGGCTAAGGCATCGCTTTTCATTGTTCCCTGTGGTTCTGCCTCAACCAACCCCGCTGCCAGCTACAGCACTCCAAGGCTCCTCAACCCCTCACTCCAACTTGTCCAAGGGTAAGTCATTTCTTGCCTCTTGACAGCCTACCCTATCCCCCACTCCCTAGTAAAAATGTTGCCCTCCTCTGGTTAGGCAAGATTAGTCACACATCACACTGAGGTTTGCCACCTTTGCCTGGGGAGGAGGGACCTGGTGCTATAAACCTAAAATGACTCTCCCTCAGTCTCTGTACCCAATCCTGTCCCCTGTCCCTAGATTCCTTGCTTCAGATCCCAGGACATCTCCAGCCACTCTTCCTTCTGTGTCTAGGACGTCTACTCTGCAACCTAGTTTATGTCTACTCTAGGAACCTGAAGTGGCTTCCTGTTGCTTTTGGATTCAACTCCAAAGTCGTCTTCCACCTCTTACTGGGCCACCGCACCCACTTCAACTGCCTCCCGCCGCACCTCAGACCCATCATCCTACTTAGTGCCTCCCCATCTGTCACCAGGCTGTGCTCTCCGCCTGGAATTTTCTTTCCTCCAATGTGTCGCTGGATCGTGTCTAGCAATTTATGCTAATAGGGTATCTAGCCTCATGAAAAGCACATGATAAATATGTGTAGACTGACTGATTCAAATTTTAAAATGTGGAAGTTACTGATGGGTTGAAATAATCCGTGATGGGCACCTACTGTGACTCTAGCACTGAACCAAACCCTGGAATCCGAGTGAATCGCAAGCCACCGCTCCCACCTGGGGTCTGCTCATAGTCTGGGGGAGAGACAGAAATGGAAGGACAGGAATTTGAGTGCAGCTTTAATCTGATAAGGAAATCACTACCAAGCGTCTCTTCTGTGTCAAGAACCGGACTAGATACTGTATTCCATGGATGAATACGTGATAACTGAGTGATTCCACCAAGATTAATTACTGTTAACAGAGGGAACCCGGATTGGCATGGCTTTATTTTTCTGCTCCAGAGCCTATATGTTTTTCGTTTCTTCTTGGTTTTTCCTTCCCAACCCCCAGACCCCCCGGAAGGTGAGTCAAATGAGGGAAACAAGGCTAGATTCTCATGATATTTTTCCTCTTTATAAAACCATGCTTGGGGAAAGTGGGGGATGGGCGGGTATGACTTAGTTCTGGCTTAAGCCCCACCTGATCCTATGCAGATGGTCCAGAGTTTGCAGGAACCAGGGAAACTGACATAAGAGGTGGCCCATGGAGTGGGCTGAGACTCTAGGAGACAGCAAGTCATCAGCAAGTGACTGCGCCTGACTCTGCTGTGGGTGAGGAGTAGACAGAGGAAAGAACAGAGGAGGACTCAGGGATGAGGTTTGGACCCCTTTGCCCATCCTACTTAAAAACAGTACAAGCTGCAAGGTGGTTGTTGTTGCTGTTGTTGTTGTTGTTGCTGCTGTTGTTGTTGTTGTTGTTGTTGTTGTTGTTGTTAAATTTCTGAAACGTACACGCACATATGAGGATGGACATACACATACATACACACACACACACACACACACACAGGCCTGAATCAGGATGGTTTTGTGGGAATTTTTGCCCCATAAGCATGAGTTCCCCAGTATTTTTCTTCTTCTGAAAGGTAAAAGTCACATATAAATCTCCCACACCTCAAGGGAGTTTTTCTTTGAGTTTCAGTTCAAGAAACTACGATGACGAGAAGTCACACCCTAAGACGGGCTTTGTTTATTGAAACATTCAGACCATTTGACAGGTCATCAGAGGTCATCCCTTTGATGAATACACAGTGCTGCAGCCCACACGTGGACTGGCTCACAGAGGTAAACGTGCAGGTGAAGAGGTCACCAAGCCAAGCCCGGGCCCATTGAGGGAGCCGTGGCTTGTGCTGCAGCTCATGGATGCCACCAGGTGATGGGGCCTGTCTCCAGGAAGTCAAGCATCTGGAGGTCCCCAAGCTTCTGTTTGCAAACCCAGGCCTGCCCAGTCCCTCCTCCAGCCTCCCAAAAATGAAGACAGAGATGAACTACCTCACTGAATGGAGGAAGCTGAGAGCAGCTACCAGAAAGGTACCCTAGAAAAACCACTCCTTGAGTGAGGGCAGTGCCAGGGGGCCCTCTCCAGGCAGCTCCAGGACGGAACCTGTGATTCCACCTTTTTATTCTCACCACTGAGGGGATGCAGCGGCTTGGTCTGGTGAAGCTGTCCTTGCAGCAGAACGTCCAGTGATGAGCACAACAAACACAGTGGATAGGGGCATAAAGTCAAGATGTCCTGTTGCCCTGGAGGCTGGTATTAATAAGGATGAGGGAGAGAGGGTGGCTCTGATGCCCAGGCCTCCAACAGGCACCTCTTTGCCAGTCTCTTAGGCCAGGGCAGACCTATGGGGTTGGGCTATTTATAACCAGGCTCTGATATCCTACGTGATTCCCTTTCAAATCTCGAATGTGCAGCCTATTTTATGAAAATAGACAGTATAAACTAATTGCAGCAAGACCAGGTAGCGCCTAGTTTTCCCCTTTCCCCTTCCCTTGTAAGCTCTAACCCCACTCTCAGTACCAGCACTGCTGCTGAAGGGCCGCCATCTCTATTAACCTCTAGGAAAGGCAATTCTCTCAAGGCACCAGAGTCTACCAGACTGGGCTCCCTTCCCAAGGTGCTGCAGGAACTTCGCTGTCCAGAAGCTATCAGAATTCCAACGGAGCACAATACCTTGCCATCTCCACCTTAGAGAGTGCCTTGCTGGTCATCCAGTCCAGTGCCCCCCACAGGGGCTTCTCTGTCGTAATTCTGGATCCATCCTGTGCTTGGCCACTTCTAGAAAAAGCAGCTGTTCCCTATGTAAAGTAATTCTCATTATTAGAAAGTCCAGATTTTGAAATGGACTTTTCTTTTTAGGAAGTGTCTTCACAGATTTAAAAAAAAAAAAAAAAAAAAAAAAAAAAAAAGGCGAGAACAGTTCTACCCCTCCCCTCAGGAGATCCTGCAACCCTCTCAGGCTCCCAGCCTCCGCATCCCTTCAATCCCTAGCTGGGGCCACTTGCTCCCTTGCCTCTAGACTCTGTTGGGCTCAGGGTGCTAGGACTAATCTTAGCCTGGAGGAAGGAGGATTGCAGGAGCTCAAAACCAACTGTATGGGATTAGAAATCAATTTTCCTTCAATGCTAATCTGACTGATGCGGGTTTTTTCTCGGCTAGGTCTTTTCTCTGATTAAACTGGCTGCGACTTGTTTTTGTGATCACAGTCTATCATTTTTTTGATTTTTTTTTTAGTGCCTTTAGTTCCAGACACTGTGCGGAGGATGTTACAGCTTAATTTTATCAACAGTTTCCTAAAGTGGACACCACTCTGTTAGCTTACAGAACAGGAGGCTGCAGCCCAGGGAGGTCGAGCGACTCTCTCAAGATTATGGTGCTCATAAACGGAGCCGAGGATGCCAGCCACCGTGCTGCCATGCTGCCCTCGGAACTGGAGCCATTGGTTACTCTTCTCGTTGCTATGACGATATACCTGACAAAGGCAACTCAAGGAGGGGAAGCTTTCTTTGGATGACAGCTCAGGGATATAGTCTGTTGTGGTAGGAGAGGTGTGGCCACAAGAGCAAGGAAGCTCATATTGCATCCATAGCCAGGAACCAGAGAACAGGGAGTGCTATGCTGTGTCACAAAAAGCTCAACCGGATAAAGGTGCTCAGCCAAAACCAAAAAATAAAATAAAATAAAATAAACTACTTCCATTCCCTGAATGTTTCTACTTGATTTTGTGAGCAGCCCATTTGATGATGTCATCTCCATTTCTATGTTGCTATTTGTTCTTTAATTTGGAAGCCTCACCCAATGGGACACTCTCTTCTGTTCAAGACTCATTGGAAATTCCAGTTGCCTTCCATGAGGCGTCCACAGTCAATTTCATCGAGATGATTGTAAACTTTCAGTTTGATGGAATCATGTATCTATCCATCCATTCATCCACTGCTTGTTATTTACTCTTTTATTTTGGCTTGCTCTATACTTAATAAACTCAACTCATTCAAAAACTATGGCTACCACAGTTTATTCTCCAGACAGAACCACACATCAATATCAACACTGCAGTACCCCTTTACTCTTATCCCAGAGATAGGGCCCTGTCACCCACGTAGAGACCTCCCAGCCCTGCCTCTCTACTTGGTAGTTCTATCCAGACCAGGTATCTTGCATCCCTGGAATTATTTCTCATCATCCTCTGACACAGCTAGGTTATAGCATTTGGTGTTTGCATACTTCCCTCTCCTCTTTTCCCAACCCTCTAGAGTCCTCCAAAGCAATCCAAGGTCGTGTGGGATCCGGTGTGAGAGAGTTGTGAGAATTACCCTGTGACATCACCTGTGCTGACTCACACTTAAGAAACAACTATGGAGCCAGTTCTGGTTGCGCTACACACTGCAGATAAGAGGGAGGTAGAAGCATATGCTAAAAGGGCAATATTTCTTGGGGTTTCTTATGGGATCCCACATTTTCAAACTCTTCCAGCATCCAGAGATCTGATCCATTGAACTTGTGGATAGGTAGAGTGAGGAGATTGCTCAGGTGTTTTTCTACCCACCACAGCCTCGTTTGGGTTTTCCTCTACTATACACATACGCATTTTCTGACACACTTTCTTACAAGGACACCCAGTATCACACTCTATACAGGAAAGAAGAGTAACACAGAAACTCACTTTGTGATTACCATGTTCACCTAATTCTGAATAGGTTCCTACTCTTCAATGTGATTCTACTATATAGATAATTTCTTTCTAAGACAAGTGTTTTAAGGGCAAATAAAAAGTGACAATGTAAACACCCTAACAGCAACAACAATAACCACATTCAAAAAAATGAACAAAACCCTTGGAGGCATCACAAACATGGCTGCATCATGATGAACACCCAGCCAACAATGAGAAACAACTTAGTGATCCCATTGATGCTGCCTTCTTTACCTTCTTGATGGACAGAGATTTGACCTTCTTTGTTCCTTGCAAAGTTCTGGGCAGTAAGATCTGTCTGCTGATGATACTGTGGATTCTTGAGTGGAGGTGGTGGAAGAACAAAACTCTAGACCATGCACGATCTAGAGTCTCAGAAATTGCAGATTGCAATTGTGGTGTTGCTGGAACAGCTTTGGAAATCAATCCCTTCGAGACTGCCCTCTTGCATCACAGCCATAAAGAATGCTATGGCTTAAATGTTGGTGTCCTGTCATAGCTCATGGTTGAAGTCTAATGTTGAATCCCAAATGCCATTTCTTCAAGCAATTGGACCTTTAGGGAATAACTAAGCATGAAGAGGAGTCACCTGAATGGGGTTAGTGCCCTTACAACAGTGCTCTGAGTGAGCATGCATGCTTCTCGTGAGGTTTGAGCTACAGGATGTGTGTGTTGAATGTGTCAGTCTCAACTTTATATAAGAGCAAATTATTCATTTACATTTAAAAGATATAAGGCTGCCACAGCACGCTTTGCTTGCAGGTATGGATGGACACATGCATTTATGATTAGAAAGTAGACCCAAATTGAAAGGACGTATAACTTAGTGACTACATCAGCAACCACTAATGGAAAAATAGTTTAATCTAGAGTCCTCCGTGGAACACATGAGCTGCCTTGGCCAGTCAATCTTTACATTGTTCTCTTATCCTGAGACTGATTCCATAGATTGTCCTAAGATCCAAGGTAGGACAAATTAGGAGTCATCCTTAGGACATTTTCAAGCTCAAGTGGAAGGAAAATTGACTTTCTTGTGCATTGCTCCCATGGAATTCAGAGCTGCCTGTGGCTATGTTTTCTTCAAACAGAAAAAAAAATCTAAAATGGAGACCAAAGATAAGAATAGGTTGTCTTAAGAGATTGATGGGGAGAGTGTGAACAAGAACCGGGAGTGTGGGAGAGAGAAAGATATAGCCTTGATGGCACTGCAGACCTCGAGTCCTGTGGTGCCTGAGGTCAGCCTCGTTCTTTCCCAAAGTGGGTTGTTTATTGGTCTAATGAATTTTCTTTTATTAGATTGTCTTCTTTTAATTGACTTCTAAATCTTAGCATTTTCAAAGTTCAGGCTCAAACCATTTTCTTGTCTTTATCCATTCCCTGTCTTGGTGATCTCATCTTGTCCCACAGCTTTAAATACCATTTATTCTGTGTGAGTCATAAATTTAAAGCTCTAGCCCTGACTTCTACACCATATATCTGGCTGCCTGTTCAGTCTTGCCTCCTAGTTGTCTAGTAGGCATTTTGACCAGACATGCACAACACAACACCCACCCCTTATACTAGGTGTCTCGAGAGAACAAAACCAATAGAATGGACATATGTGTATATCCGGGTTTCTTAGATTGAAGGCTAGATAAACAATGGCCATCTGCATGTTTGAGAGCCATAGAGCTACCTGGTAGCTCATTGGTCCAAGAGCCAGTGATGTGGCTCCAGTCTTACTCTGAAGGCTGGAAGCTCCCTGAAGAGTGGCTGATGTGTCTGCTGGAAGACTGTAGAAGCTGGAGTCTGGTGTCCACAGATGAGGATGTTGATGAGGACAAGCATCAGTGACACTTTTGCTCTGGTGTCCACAGATGAGGACACAGATGAGCACATGGATAAGAATAAGCAGCAATGACACATTTGCTCAGGAAGAGCAGGCTATGCACTGGTTTGATCCTTTTCTTTTTCTGCTTCTGTTCCCCTAGAGTCCCAGTCTACTAGACAGTACTACCAAATTTGGTAGATCCAATCCCCATCAGTCACTGTCTTTCATTTTGATCATCTCTGGGTACACAGACATGTCCAGAAGTATCCTTTACTCATCTCTTATTTTATGGCCCCATCAAGCAGGCAATAGAAATTAACCATCATGCCTCTTTCTAACATAGTTGACCCCGCATCCATCTTGTCTGTCCCACCTTTGCATTAGCAAATGGAAGCACTAAGTTCTTCTCTTTCTATCGATCTTTCCCTTCCTTCCTTCCTTCTTTTCTTTCTTTCCTTTCCTTTTTATTCCTTTTTCTTTTTAAAGACAGGATCTCACTATGTAGCAGTGGTTGTTCTAGAACTTACTGAGAGCAGCCTGCTGTGCCTTCTGAGTGCTAGGAATAAAGGCACCAAATCTGGCATATTTACCAGAAACCAAAGATCCCTGGAACCTCCAAATGTTGCATCCCAGACATCCCTTTCATCCCTCAAATCCTGCTGCTTCTACCCCTATGGTAGGTCTCTTCTCTCCATCCTCACTTTCTCCATCTGGTCAACCACAGCAGCCTCTTAACTACTTTCCTGCTAATATCCCTAACCTCCTGAAGTATATTCCCCATCTTTTCATGATATGTTTTTAGAATCTGAGTGAGACAGCATCACTCTTGTGCTTAATTTCTCACAATTGCTTCCCCAATAATTAATCAAATCCAGACTTTCTCATCATGGTCCATAAGACTTCATGATCTGGCTCCTGTCCACCTTGCCAGCTCGTCTTCCTTAATTAAGTCTTCTTTCCTCAAACCTGTCAGGCTTGTTCTCTGCCTCAGGCCTCTACATTTGCTCATCTGCCCAGAGAGCTTGCATGGCTGCTTTCCTTTCATCATCTGAAGGCCTCAGAACAGCCTGTTCTGTCCTACAGATCCAAGTTATCTCTTATGCCTTAGCAACATTCTGTACAGTGTGTTGTTTAATTTCTTATCACAATCTGGTATTTTCTTTTTATCATCCTTTATTTTTCTGTCTCTCTGTATAAGAATGTAGCACCCTAACTAGGTGCTAAGCCTTCTCAGTACCATAACCTCAGTGCATACATGGACACACACATACACACACACACACACACACACACACACACACACACACACACTTCAGACACACAGACATACACAAACACAGACACACATAGACACAGACACACATATAACTATAGACATACACACACTGACACATGCACATACACAGGTACACACCAATACACACAGACGAATACACACCACAGACACACACAGATACATACACACAGAGAGAAACAGACACACACACACACCACCTACACACTGACATACATATGACACACATGTACATACACAGATACACACTGAAATAGACACACACATACACACGGAGAGACAAATGCCCTGACACACAAGACACACATACCACATACATATGCACAGACACACGGTGACACGTAGATAATCACATACAAATACTGAGAGTTTCTGACAGAAATATTCAATATGTGTTTGCTAACTGAATAAAGGCTCTTTAGTTGGGTTCCTCTCACTTGCCAATAAAAGAGATCCCAAGAGATTATTCCTCATACGTCTATGTAGAGATCGATGATAATTTTGATACTTGGATAAGTGATTAAGGTACAGAGCCTGTATCAAATGCCACAACAACAGGGCAAGAACAGCTGCAACTGTGTTTCTTATGATGCATTGAGTAGTTGCTGTAGCCCAGACAATACCTTAGTCAAACTTAATCTTCATTGAAATTCTGTGAGGTGTATGTATTGGAAACTGAGGCCCTAAGAAATTGTATACCTCATCCAAGAGTGCACAGCAAATAAAATCAGTGACTATGGATTTGAACTCAAGAGTTCTAATCTGTATGTCAGGAGTTACTCATGAGAGCATATTACTTCTATACAAGAGACATGACTTTTAAAAATCCAAAGGTAAAGATTTAACAACGTCACCTTTATATTATGCATGAGGTTTTAAAAAAGACATTTTAGAAGATAGAAACTTCACTAGTATAAACAACATTTTAAAATATGGTAAAGAAAGCCCTTTATCTGGAGACCTAAGGAAATCACATGAGCAAATGGTTTGACTAATGAGAGGCTGTCATGATTCTGAAGTTCATTATGGAGTCACATTTTAATATGGTGCAGCTTTACCGTAGTTAAAATAATGACCTGGCATCTTACTGTGATATTGAAATTTTATGAACGTTTTGAGTGAAAAAGATTGCATCCTGGGCTTTTGAGGGTTAATTTTTTTAAAAGTTGCTTGATGCCTTGTTTCAAAGGACAAGCATGAGTCCATGCAAAGAGACCATGATCTTTCTGGGTAAAGATCTTATTTGCTCTCTGTACTGCAAAGAGAGAACCATGGCTCCTCTATGTAGGACTAATCTACAAACACTGGGGATTGCATGGGATCTCAGCATCCAGTAGGCACAGAGATGCACTCTGCTGCCTTTGTTTGTGAGAGAATGAGAAAGTGAGTCAGTGTAGGAGGGGGAACAAAGCAAGGAAGGGAGCGGGATGGCTGTTGTCAAGGTTTGCAGTGAGATGCACTCTGGGCTGCTACCCAAGGTCCTCTGTCCTCTCAGCAGGTATAGACGCTCCCTCCAGCCATGGATCCTGCTGCTCTAGCTCTGGAACTCTGTGCCCACATCAAAGTTCCTTAATACTGTTCGCTTGGACACAGCCTCCACTACTTTGGGTCTGGAAGAATGATTGGAAGCAGTCACAATTCACATTGGCTAACTTCCTTCCCACCCAGTGATCACCATTATGGGACATGGCTTGACCAAGACTCCATATGTTTGTCTTCTCCTTGGCTCCACCATCCCTCAAAGTATCCATCAGTTTATATTCGTCATGTGTCATCATTACCTCGTTCATCTATGAGTCTGTCTCCTCGAGACCATGCTGTCCTCTGATGTGTTTGATGAAACCCTTTTTTTTTCTTTAACTCTTCTCCAAATATCTCAGCCAGTATTATTGCCAACGGTGTCTTTACTGATGCAGCCAGGTCCCTCCCCCCACCCCCCGTGCCTTCTCTTCTTCTCCATCACTAGGACAGATGTTCCCTTCTTATTAATTATCACAAATAGCCAAATAAAACCTAAATACAGAATGACTTATTTTATCTTCTCCATCAGTGGGAAGTGAAACACAACTATCTATTCCTTCCTGTTACTAAGAAAATCCTCAGAAAGAAAAATAGAAATAAAAAACACTGAAATTACCCATTTATTTAATTACAAGGTACTTGCTTTCATAAGCCACATTTTTACTGCTGAGAAGATTTCGATTTGGCAACAAAAGGCAAAAGCTATTTCTACTGAGAGCGGCAAGGAGCCTGCGTTAGCAACACACCAGTGTGGAGAAGCCATGCCGGGCATCTTTCATGGCTATCCACCTTGGAGGGAGGGGCAGCCAGGAGGTGGGAACACACATGGAAGGTACAGATATACAGAGATGAATAAAGGAAAGGCAGGAAGATCAAGGGATGGAACGAAATGTTACAAAGGGACAGAGTAACACAAAGAAACATGCAGAGGTAGACGCAGGCTGGAGGGCCAAGTAAGAGATGTAGGGAGTAAACTATGGTAAGCCGTGAGGGACTGAAAAAGCAAGAGCCCTAAATCGACAGAAGAGGTGAAGGTTGTATGGCGAGACCGTTAAAAGTTAGTCAGAATTCTGCAGGATGATGGTTGTCACTAGGCCATTGTCTCCTGACAGTAATGGTCACCACCAGTCACTAAGGCTCTTGGAAGACAAAGTCTTGCTGCACAGATTTGTAATTGGATTGTATCTTATTACATAGGAATGTATATCAAACAGCATTCTCTCTTAGAATAAAAGCAAGAGGGATAGCTTGCAGGAACAAGATTTAGAGAGGAAAATCTCGACCGGATTCCTATCTGATGCCAATTATGCTTCAGCTTTGATCATGCCTCAGTTTAACCATGGTTTCTGTGTCAGTGGATGAAACATCGATTTTTCCAGTTACTTAAGAGTGTATCTAGCCAGGAAGCACTCACCATAAGTGACCTGTCCAGTTCTGACACATCAGAACTTGCAGTGAGATCTGGCCGTTTGTCTATGAAAGCTTTGAATCATTATTATCCATAATAAAGTTCAAAGCACTAGCCAATCACATTTCTGAAAGGAAATGTTTTCCCCCACCTCGTGCTTATTGGAAAGCCCATCGTGTGCATGCGGCTCTTCCTGGCAAACAGGTCCCATTTCACATGGAATATGAGAGGATGCATAACAGATAGTATCTCCCAGCACATGCCTGCTTAAATAGGTGTGTCAAGAGGGAGTGCCAGCATAGAGAAAGTGGTACCCAGGCTGGTGAGCTCTGTACACCTTGAATACAGATGGGAGTGAAGAAACAATGCCTTCTGGGAGCTAACTGGGGATGTCAAGACTCAACAGGAAATACCTTATGAACTGTTCTTCCAGAACCTTCTTGAGAAGCCTGAGACAGCTTTTCTTTCCTGAAGAAAGGAGCTGGATTGAGGAGGAACAATGCAAAGATTGAGGCATGCTACCGGCTGAAGGAGGCAGAGAGACCCGTCCTAGCTTCCACTAAACTCTTACCTCACCTTCCCAATTTCATGCCAGTTTATCCCATGAGCCATGGCAGAAGGTCCAGAAGAAGGGACAATAAGTTTTGTTCATTTCCATTGACACTAATATAGTGCCTACTATAAGCCAGGCACTTGGGGATCCAGTGATTAATAGGACATTCTCCAGCTCTCACGGAGCTCGCAGCCTAGTGAGTGGGCAGGGAGATCAGTCAAATCAAGAGTTATGCTAATACGTTGTGAGTCATACAATTGTGAATGCCAGTCTCCTCCATAAAACCTTTCTGTGACCCGCTGCTCCCTGCCTAAAGGTCTTCATGTGACACAGAGCCTGTTAACATATTCTATTCACCTCTCCAACTTCCCATCACACTCTCGGCTTAGTCTGCACCAGTTCATTCTCAGTTGCTCAAATTAACTATATTCCGATCCCCTCCATAGTCTCCCTAGACTGTTCAGTTGGCTTCTGCATCCTTCCCCCACCTCTTACCTGGCTGATGCTTGAGAGAGCCTTCCCCTGGCAAGTCTTACCTAACCTGCTTTGTCTGATTAAGCAGTCTCTAATGGGTCCCATGTCACATGACCCCTTGCTCACCTGAGCACTTGGGCTGCCATGTCAGAATGGATAGATCACCTATATGATTCACCTGATGGACTGTCCCTCCCCAGGGATAGAAATAGGGGTTCACATCCTAAGTGAGCAGAAGAAAGCTTAACACGAATTAGGGTTCTTACAGGTTACCTGCTATACAAATAAACCAACAGACATTATATACAAGTGAGTAGTTCACTGTGGCTTTGGTTTACGCTTGCTCAGTAAATAAGCCAGCAGAAGTTATCTGTGAGTGGGTAGTCCGTTGTGCCTTTGGTTTAATGTTGTCAGATACTGAACACAGAAAGGAATCGTAAGAGACGTTAGCTCTACTCTCAGAGGAAAAAAAAGTTAACCACTTCTCCACGTCAGTAGCTTCTGAATTTTCCCAGGACTATCACTTTAGATCTTTCTCCAGTACTTGTTTCCTATTCTAAGCTGCAAGGTGTTAGCTTATATGCATAAAATTCTACCCCTCCTTTGAGAATTTAGAATTAATACTTGGTTCTGGAAGGTAAAAGTCTCCCAGGACTGAATTAATGAAGACCAACAAAAATGAGTGTGTGAACATAGCTTTGGGGTTTTCCAAAAGCCTTTCATGTTATTTTTAATTGACAATATCTGTACTTATTCATGGGTCATGGTATTATAATTCAACACGTATATAGAAGATGTAATGATCAAATCGAGGTAATCAGCATTCCCATATCTTCAAATGCTATCATTCGTATTTGTTAGGAACCTTCAGACTCGCCTCTGCTGGTTATTTGAAATGTGTAATTAACTGCGGTAGACTATGGCTACTCTTATGACTACAGAACACTACAGCTACTTCCCCGGTGGTTTTTCTACAAGAAATCAAGGCCCAGAAAGCCTTGCTGATCTGCCCAAGGTCACAAAAACAGAAAAAAGAAGGAGCCAAGACTCAGAGATGTGGATCTTTTGAATCCAAATCCTATATTTTGTGTTTTGCCTCACCATGACTCCCCGGGACTGGTGGATGCCAGGCAGGACACAAAGCTATAAGAAAACCAATTATGAATAGGAAGCTGTGACAGGCAGAAGATATGGCAATACACCTCCTTGAGAAGTCATTGGTGAGAATCAACCTGGGCTTGGTTCTCAGCTCACTGAGTGGATTCTGAGATTTTTTTTCTCGCCGTGATATCCAAAGTGGGGTCAAAAACATGCAAAGGTACATGGTAGCAAGAGATAAGACATCTAACAAAAAATGACTGGTTAGCTAAGGACTACACTGACTGCCAACTAGCAGGATGGAGTCCCTAAAGGGCTTTGACAAGGCATCATAGGCCTGCAAAAGCTGAGACAGACAGACAGACAGACAGAGTTGCAGAGGTAGGAATATATGGATGTAAAGAATTAACCCGAAGTAGGAAGCCAGCTGTCTTCTGAACCTAGGAGACAGACAGTCCAGGGCCAGTAAGTTAGGGGGCACTAGCAATTGCACATGAAAAGCAAACAAAGTTTTATGGAAATGATTACTTCTGGGTTTAGATTCTTTGAGAAAATGTAAACTCCATAACCCAGAAAAAGATCCTCTTTGAGTAGAGCGTCAGACAGGTGGTTGGGGAGCCAGCTGAGACTTGGGAAGACCAATCCAGTGGGAGAATAGCTATCTACACTGACAACCAATGCCCACCAGAAAGTTTCTAGAACCCCTTCCCTATGTTCACTGCCAAGCCTTGGCTCTGCCTTCTTCCCATTTGCAAACATGTAAGGCTTTCTGTTCATTCTTTCGACCACTAGGATGGCTAACACACTGGAGCTCACTATTTTCATCTGTCACTCAGCCTTCCGCTACCTCCAGGCAAAAGTTGCCATTGATTACAGACTCACCAAATTAAAGCTTCAGGGCACTTAAATGAGCAATTACTATCAGCTACTGAATTCTGGGAATTGTTGTGAGGTGCTGTCTTGCTATGTACACCGCCAGCTCCCCACTCTATTTCTCCTCCCTCGCTTCTCTGAGTCAGGAGGATGGCTGGTTCTTATGCACTCGTATCCACTTCCTGGATTGTCCCAGTTCATAGCTGAAGAGTTACTCTTTGGAACTCTTTGGTCAATCTGCACATCCCCCTGCCTGGAGGAAAACATTAGTCGTATCAATTAAGAAGCCAGAAGACTTGGGGGAAAATAAATGATGGAGATTCCCTAATTGAAGGCTTGTGCATATGTGTGAGTTCTGTGTGGCGTACTGGGGACATTTGGAGGCCAGCCCCATCCCTGCAGTGGGGAGATACAGACTCCATCTGTTAGCCAGCCTCTTTCTGTAGTTCCTGAAACCCGGTGCCTGTGTTTCATTTACCTCCTACATTCAACCCTTCGTCTCCAGCTTGGACTCTGGAGTCCTTGATAGTTTTCCAACAAGGGTAAGATCACTCCATTGGTTCCTCTTGCTTTTTTTGACCAATGTGGTAGGTGCCTATCTCTACAGAGCGTGCTTGTGAAATGGCCCAAGATTATCTAGAAGGAGAAGATCACCTGATTCAGCTTGGCTAGACAAGGAAAATGTCCTCAGAGACTCTTGAAGGATAATCTTACTAGGAAAAGCCCTGGGGACTAGGGACTCCACACAGAAGCACTCCTAAATGCAAGGGGCAACAACTCACAATATAACAGAACAGCTTCACGTTCGTGGGGGGAATGGCTAGAAACGAGGACGTGGGGATCCTCCTCCGCAGACAATGTGAGCAAATGGGAGGGAGACTGAACGGAAAGAGCTCGCCTATTTGTGCAGCTGTGTCTGGCAGGTGTTCGTGAGGAGCATGGGAGGCAGCAGAGACAAGGCAGGCAGGTGTCTGAGAGCATGATCCAGGCAGGGAAGGAAGAGGCTCACTGTACAGTCCCGGTGCTCGCCGGGGAAAGTGGGATTTGGGCAAAATAAAAGAAAGGGGCTAGGATTGAGATCAACAGAAACAGAGAAGCCGGCTGGGAGTAAATTGGAATGGTGATAGAAATTAGCATAGGTGCCCTGCAGAGAAACGCTGGGCCTGCAAACGGGAGATATATGGAAGACTGGGCTGGAGGAAATGCCCTTAAAATAACCTCCATCCCTTTCACTGATTCCAGGATCACACGCACGGATCCTTCTACTCCATATTCAAGACTTCCCTGCCTCCACCCTCATCCCCATCTTTTACTTTCCCCCTCCTTGTGGACCGGGTCCTTGTGCAGAGCCAATCTGCTCTTTGCTTTCTGCACACACCTGTGATTTATCCCTGCAGTTTGCTCTCCAGATCCCTCTGTGCTGCAGTTCCCAGAGCCTCCCACTGCCAAAGCCCAGGTTAAGCTATGAGCCTCCCCAAAGCCTTCCCCGATGGCTCCTGACAACTCCGCTCCTTTTAACTGGATTTTCTAGCATATCTGCAGTCAGCTCCATACAATAAACAGTGGGCCAAATGTATCCCCTTGCAGGTCGTCATCTGAGAAAGATGAATCCTTTTCCCTTGTGGGCCAGGGCCTTGTCTTGTAAGTCGTTTGATTAGCTAATGAGGTTTATGGTGAAAGAGAACAAAACTATAGGAATTCATAACGCACAATGTAATTTGAACTTAAAATACAATTTTGAGGCCACGGCAAGGGTATTATAACGGAAGGCAGGGATTGTCAAAAAGCAGCCAAATGAGGGAAAGTTGAAGTTGGAGATGTTTTGCAAATTCCTAGAGAAAGTTTGGAGACAGAACTAAAGCTCGTACAAGGTTACTAAAGTGAAAGTCAGCGCAGGGGGTAAAAATGGGGAGGGGGCTCCCAGTTCAGCCTGATGAGCTTCTTTCTAAAAGCCAGGACTCCGAAGGTCAGTAGGATGTCCCACGGCTCATGATTTCCTAGTTATGACCGACATCCATGTAGAAGCTTGAAGGCCTGTAGAAGAGTGGAATGTGGAGTCTGAGTGATGTAGGCGGTGTTTCCTAACTATAAAGTGAAGGCAAAAGTGTGTACCTTGCAGAACTGGGCATCAGGAGCTACTGAGACGACACAATGTGAAGTGCTAAGCAGGATGAATTGATGGTGTCTTAGTTTGCAACCGTTGACATAACTGAATTTGCATATTGAGTGGGAGAAGCATCAAATTCAGTAGTCTTGACAGCTCTCCCCACCCCAAGCATCTATGAGAATAAGATAAGTACTTCCTGTTGAACTTGGATTTATAGAGATGGACTCTACCAGTCAAAGAAGGCTGATACTTCTCCTATGAAGAGCAATGATTCCCTTGGACTCGTTGTAGTAGTAAGAAAATTAAAACTGGAGTGCCTCTGGATCAAGAGGTGCTAGTTTGTTGCCTAAAAATTATTAAAAGATTTATACTGAGAAGAAACCAGAAAACATAGATACCAAGTCAAGCACACAAAGACAGGAGTAGATAAGGGGGCACAATCTAAGCTGGTAAGGCACATACATAGAGCCTCTTAGAAGAGTGAATTTTCAGCAAGCCCAATGGTAAGACCAAGCAGACAAGTCCAACAGTGTTCACAGTGACCATTAGGGTAAAAATTTCAATGCCAGGCCAAGGTTGTTTCTGAAGAGCTCAGAGGTTTCCCTTCGTGAAACAAGGTTCTTGTTCTTTAAATACAGGGGTCTTTCAAAAAGCCATTGCAATCCAATGCTCTTCCTGCAGGTGGAGCTGCTGAGCGGAGAGCGCACCTTTGTCCCTTCCGAGTTCACGGGGTGCATGGATTTCCCCTCCACCAGTGCCCCTCCCCTCCCTTCACACCGAGCTCCTCTCAGCTTCCATACAACCTCATCCATTCTCTCATTCCTACCAGCTTTGATAAATGGGATGACCGTGCCTCAAGATCCGACCTTGAACATTCCCAGCCCATTTCAGCACTGCATCTTAAAGGAACACAGCCTGCCACCCTTATCTGGATAACTAATACCACTCAGAGAGGTGGTGGGTTGCAGAGAGCTGGAGAGGTATAGAGCCCATTCAGAAGGGAGAAGTGAGCTGGAGAGGAGGGCACCACACCGTGTCTCTGAGATTTGTTGGCATTCCATAGTTCTTGGGTGTCCTGGAGATGCTCAAGGCAGCATCCCCTGAGGAGTCTCTTTCCAGCTAGAAAAGTAGGATGAGCATTCGCAATCACTGACCCTGGACCCTTCTCTCACCACAACTTCAAATAACAAAATATTTGGAAGACCACGTAAGAATCTATGGGAACCTGTCTTCACTCAGTGAAATGGGAACCCTGTTAATAGCCCAAGGTTTAATTTACGGCTCCTTTCACCCTTCTTAAAATTGAAATCATTCTGTTGTCAGTGCTGGGAGGGTTAGCTGTGTTTGACTGAAGCGGTAATTTGACAAGATGTGTCTTCACTGTCAATCAAAGTGTAGAAGAGAGCTCTTAGCACATTCAAGGTTCGTTCTCTCTCCCACCTCCATCTCCTCCTTGTGAAACTCTGTCTTCCCTTTGGAGATACGCCTCCTTAAAGATCAGAAAGAAAGAAAAAACATTCAGTGCTAGGGGTCAGGAGGGCATGTGCTAAAGTCTACAATGAGTTGGTTCTCTAGATTCTTGGGGGGGGGGGCTCTTCCAGGATAGGAAGGGGACAAACACCAAGATTTAGGGCTCTTTTTGGCAAGAGGTTCCTGATTATCCTCATAAATCAACCCATCAGTTAATTCCCCCTAGAAGATAATGATTGAAAAAGGCTCTGAGAACAACTACGTGGCATGGGGGTTGGTGGGTTAGGAGCCAGTATGCCCATATTTGTCCCAGTGGTTGCAGAGCAGAATTTCACTGGAGCACTCTGGTTCTGGTGCTGCAGAGGGCCACCAGAGACTCTAGTTTCCTTTCCACCTATTTATGTTGCTAATTGTGGTGGCTTGAATACGCTTGGCCCATATGAATATGCTTGGCATTTTTAGGAGGGGTGGCTTGATTGGAGTAAGTGTAGCCTTGTTAGAGGAAATGTGCCCCTGTAGGAGTGGGCTTTAAGGTCCTACGCTTAAGCTCCACCCAGGGCAGAAGAAGAGAGAGCCCCCATCCTGGTGCTTTTGGATCAAGATGTAGAACTCTTTCCCCTCCGGCACCACATCTGCCTATATGCTTCCATGCCTCCCACCATGATAATTATGGGCTGAACCTCTGAAATTGTAAGCCAGCCCCAATTAAATGTTGTCCTTTATAAGAGTTGCTTTAGTCATGGAGTCTCTTCACAGCAATGAAACCCTAACATTACTAAGACTAAGAAATTAATATAATTAAGAGGATTGGTATTAGGGCTAGAGAAATGGTTCCATGGTTAAGAGTATGCACTTGTCTTGTAGAGGACCTGGGTTCAATTCCCAACATTCTCACAGTGGCTCACAACCACCTGTACCTGCTCTCACGTATGCATATTCCACATAGATACACATATGCACAGTTGAAAATAAATCATTTAGGGGCTAGAGAGATGGCTCAGTGGTTAAGAGCACTGACTGCTCTTCCAGAGGTCCTGAGTTCAATTCCCAGCAACCACATGGTGGCTTACAACCATCTGTAATGGGATCCGATGTCCTCTTCTGGTGCATTTGAAGATAGCAACAGTGTACATATATATATATATATATACATATATACATATATACATATATACATATATATACACACATATATAATGAATAAATAAATCTTTAAAAAATAAAATTAAAAAAATCTTTAGAGAAAACAGGATGAATTTTAGAATGAGAAACTCAGAATTTCAGCTTCTCAATTTGGATAAAAGATATGTAAAGGGGGCATTGATACCCATCAGAGTGCTCAGCAAATGGTAGCTGTCAATGAGCAAACCTCGCATCTTTGTGTGGAGAGGGGGACTACTGTGTGTTTTAGAATGACGTCAGAACATGCTGACCAAAAGAAAAACAAGAAATGGAAAAGAGATCAACCAGGACTCGGCTATTATAATCCCTCTTGAATCATGCCCTCCTTCCTCGTTGGCCCAGCCCTTTCAGGTCCTCTGTTCCTGAATCACGCTGATGGCTTAAGTCCTATAATGAAGACTATGAGCCTATGCCCTGCAGAATGTGAGGAATCTTTTGAGTTGCTGCTGGAATGCTTTGCATAGCTATCTCTGAGTGCTTTCGTCAGCAAACATTTGAGCACAACCTTGCACCAGGTATCAGTCTGCACAGATGGATACAATGAGAAGGCATGGCCCCTGCACTTGAGAAACTTAGAGTGGTGAATGGGAACAGATCAGTAAGTCAGTAACAAGGTTGTAGCATAAAGAGGTACACAATGATGAGGGGAAGCATAGGAAAAGGAGGGGACACCTGACCCCAAGAATCTCTTATCAGCTAGCCAGTACTCTTCATTCATCCCATTATAACACAGCATACCACACCATGACACTGACACACAAACACACCATACCACCACACTACCACACCAACACACCAACACACCAACACACTACCACACCAACACACCAACACACCAACACACTACCACACCAACAGGCCACCACACTAACACAGCATACCAACATACCAACACACCATACCACCACACTACCACACCACAATACCATCATACCACCAGATCCCCATACACCACACCACCACATTACTACACCAACACACCGACACACTAACACACCATACCACCATGCCACCACACACCACCACACCAACACACCACATTACCACATTACCCCACCAACACACCACACCAACACCATACTATTTATCTTAATATTTTTATTTTTTTCTCTCATCTTCACTCTTTTCTTCTGAATCAGAAGTAAATGAAGGTTAAACTGAAGTAGATGACGCTCATAAAGCTCCCAGCACACAGTAGATGTTCAATGGGTGCTATGTTCTTCTAACCCCTTTCCTCTTAAGGGCAATATCTATGCCACAAATTGAGCTGAACCATATGGAAGGACAATTTTGTAGAACCTTACAAAATAGCTATTTGTGTAACTCTAAAGCAGTTGGTTATTAATGATTCCTTATGGTTTATGCCAATATTACATATACATGTGCTCTATATTTTAGTTGACAAACTGTATCTTTTTAGAACATAGCATGTTGTGTTGATGTATATGTAGACTCTATGGGATGGCTAACTCAAGCTAATTAATATCTGTATTATGCCACTTATTTTTTTAAGAAAATTTAAAACCTAAAGAATTTACAATCTTTAAATTCATGATTTATCGTCCTGAACCAAAGTCACAAAGATGTACAACAAGACTGTTTGAATTATCCCTCCTGTTGAGTTAATATTTTGTTCGTTGACCCAACATCGATTGACAAATTTATTGATTTAGCTTAGAAGGAAGCATTGTCTACTGGCAACGACTGAGGGGAGGTGTGAGGCTTTGATCTGCATATCCAGTATGTTTAGAACATCAATTGCTTGTTAAGCACAAACCACAGAACATGGCAGATAGAAAACAGAAGGCCCCTATTGGCAGGAGTTGACAAACCTAGGAAGAGGTAGACAAGAGAATGTCTGATTCATTGTCATAAATAGTGGAGCAAGTGGCCACATACTATGCAATGACACACCACGAAGGAGCAGTGAGTATGATCGAAAGAAAGCAAGGCCATGTTTGACACAGGAGTGGCCTTGGGAATGAGCCGGAAAGTGGCAGAGACACAGTTCACAAAGCCAAGCCTCCTGGACAAAAGGAACAGCATTCAGAAAGCTGTATGAGCAGCATAGAGTGACTTTCAGGAGCTTTGAGCCACATCTTCAAAACAATGGGAACTTATGAGTCAAGCACATGGCAATGAATGTCACCTATCGCTGGGGATGTGTTCTGAGAATTGCACCATTGGGGGGGGGTCTCTTCGTTGTAAGAAGAGTACAGAGTGCGCTTTCTCAAACCGAGACGTCAACATGGCTACTACATGATATGAACACTCTGACAAGACCAATGTATGTAAGTGTCCCACTGACCAAAATATCACCTTGTGGAGCATGACTGCATTGTCACAGAGGATTTCAAAAGAAGTCAAGGCTTCCAGTTGAGGCACGCTGGTGGTCCCGCCTACAAGGAAGGTGAGCAGGAGCTTTTCTGTCAGGGGTGGGGGAGCCTTCTCTCCAGAGCTTTCTGCACAGGGTCCTAGGTTCAGCAGCAGTGTCTGCAGCAGTCCAGCATATCTTGGATTTGGCTTGTGCTAGTGGCCCTGCCTTCCTGTGACCAGTGTTTTTCAAGCTTCTGTAGGAATGGTTCCTCCCTCTCCTCTCCCATCAAGTACAAGCAGCAAGCTCTGCTCTGACAGAAAGAGGCTGTTCTTTGTCCTTCTTGTGGCAGCACTGCAAAGGCCCAAGTGGGGGCAGCTGTTGTATTGATGTTATTGATGCTTCCATGGGCAGGGGAAGCAGGGGGTTGATGTTGCTGTGTCAGACATGTGTGCTGGCTGAAGCGCTCAATATTGTTCTCAGCTTCTGTCCTCTCCTCATCTCAGCCCCCAACCCCAAGTCCCTGCCTGTTATAGGAGAGCCTGGCTTCTCACTCAGAATATCTTGTGGTCAACACACACTTACTGAGCAGAGATTGAAGAGCCTCTAGGAAGAGCCAGGAAAGCCACTGACAGTGAGGCAGGGGAGAGTGGGAAAGAATGGGAGGGGTTGCCAAGATGAAAGGTGCCAAGCAACCGAGGCATAGTGAATGATAATAGTGACTTAGTTAAAGACCGAGCTGGGGAAAGATCTGAGCTAGGAGTCAGGCCACTTTGTTAGTTTCTTCTATTTATGTGACACCTGGAACTTTCTATGTTACTCTTTTTTTAAAATGCAGTCAGCAGCTTGTTATATAGATCTAACTAATCTCAAACTCACAATCCCTCTGCCTCAGACTTCTATGTGTTTCGATTATAGTCGTATGCCACCATACCTGGCCAATTCTTGAAACGACATGAAACACAGGATTAAAATAGATAATAGACAGGAGATGATAAAAGAGGGTAGATAAAATATACATAGATGATAGATAAATTATAGATAGACAATAGATCATAGGTAGATACATAAATGGAGATTAAGATAGACAATAATTGATAGATGGTAGATAGATAGATAGATAGATAGATAGATAATAGATAATGATGATGATAGATAAATGATAGATACATAGATACATAGATGATCTAGATAATTATATCTAGATAGATATCTATACATAGATATCTAGATAATTATACATATATAATAATAATAATAATACATATGTAATAGCATGGTAGCTGTATTTTTCTAAACTTACTTTGTCAGAGGACTCTTATAAAGACCCTGGGCAGGCAATCCATTGTGCCCTTCCCCCCCTTCGCACCCCATATTAATATTTCAGCAGGGTGCCTGTGCTCTCAGTAAATACACTGGGATCAGTTGTTTGCTCAAATCCGTCTTAGTCCGTAATATTTTAAAGTTGATTGGATCTTAAAACTGCAAGAGGTCCCGGGTGTCGTGACTTTGCTGGCATTATCAGCTCAGCTATTTTCTTACCAAGCAATCTCCTACCAAAGCAAGTGTGAGGCTCCCCATCCTGAGTCAGGCAGGAGGTAGCTGCATCCCGTGCCCACTGGGGAGACTCGCTTAAGAATCAAAGATGGTGGAGAATGAGGACGCCTCTCCCAGCTTGCCCGCATGACCTTGGGAGCGTGCTAACGTGTCCTTGCAAGCATCACAGGAGGCTCCCAGTCCTCTCTCTCCCTCTCTCCTCTTCCTTTTCCTTTTTTTGTCTTTTTTTTGTCTTTTTTTTTTCTCTCTCTTTTTAATATGCCCATTGACAGTGCCATCTCTCAACTTGATAAACTTGTCAGAGAGTGCTCTGGGAAAGCGTGACACAGAGTTTGGAGTGATTGCTGAGTGTGCAGGGAGAAGGGCCTGGGGAGCTGTGGGAGGCACCAAGACGTTAGCCCGGGGGCAGGCAGATGTTCCGGGGTATTCACGACTCATGGGCAGCGCGCATCACCTCCAAGGTGCAGTTTTAGCAGACCAGGACGGCTGAAGAGGAAGAAGGGGCGTATCAGGGGCAATAGTGTGGTGGGCGCTAAGGGAAATAAGGGTTGACCAAAGCTGGGAGGGCAGTGTGCAGGGCTATACGTGTGCATGAGCGCTCTTCAGCCTAGGGAATGACACGGTGCACTCTTCTGACAGCAGGCTGGGTGAAGCGGTGATGGCAGAGGGCTGGACAGGAAGGGCCAGGGCTACTGGAGCTCTTGAAATAATAAGGCATGGGATTGGGGCATTTTTTCCTGAATCCTTCTCTGGTTTTACTTAGTTGCTTTTCTGAAATACAGAATGGTGAGGACTTTAAGCATTCTCCTTTGAGCTGGGGATGGTGAGGCATACCTGTAATCCCAGCACTTGGGAAGTAGAAAGAGGAGGATCAGGAATTCAAAGTCATCCTTGGCTGTACAGCAAATTTGAGGCCAGCCTGGACTATATAAGATTCTGTATCATAAGAAAAGTAGATCTGGGATATGTCCTTGTCATGCAAATATAAGGATGTGAATTCAATTCCCAGGACTCAAATAAAAATGAGTTAGGCGCCTCGGTGAGGCCCTGTAATCCCAGCCATGGGGAAATGGAGGCAGGCAGGGGGTGGGGGGAATCCCTGGGTTTGCCAGTTGTCTCGTCTTGATGAATGAATGAGTTCCAGATTCATCCAGAGCCCCTATCTCAAAATCTGAGGTGGAGAGCAGTTGAGGAAGACATTGAACACTGATCTCTGACTTTTCCACACAAATGCACGCACATGTGCACACTGCCACACCACTGGACACAAGTGCACCCCACACACACACACACACACACACACACACACACACACACGTAAATGGATTTGAAAACAGAGAACAAAAAGGTCTCCTTTGAACACATACCATTTTAGCACACTGGGTAGTTGACTTAGCAATTTGGGTCACCATGCCCCACGTCACCTGGGACACTTTATTAATATTCAGATTAATGAAGATATGGTACTTTATGCTTCCTGGCTGGTCTACTGCTACTGATTGATTACTGAATGTTACCTCAGTGAGTGAAACCCAGAACCTGACCTGATCCGCTGGGGTGCTAGGGAAATCCACCGTAAGTGAAGGGCTGGCGTAGGGTATAGGAGAACCTGTATTGAAATTGCATTCTCTGCCTCCAGCTCTTCTCCATAGTTTCCTCATCCCATGCCTGAAGTACACTGCTGATGACCGTGTTCCATCTTCTAAACAGAAATCCAAACTGCTGCCAGAGGGATCTACGTCATGAACAAGTAGAAGATGTTTGGAAATGGCAAAGCCCTGCATAGATTTAGGACTGACCGGACCTTGTAGAGGAGGGACACACCCCCAGCTAAGGATTCTCCGGCTCCGCACTTCTCCTCTCCTACACTTCCAGCCAGCCCCACCTTCACTTTTCTGTGCAGAGGGAAGGGCTTTGGCAGTCTGCCAGTAGAACAGGTGTCCTCCCCCTCCCCCATCCGTCTAATAGTATAATAATCTTCTGCCCCAGTGTCTCTGAGCGATTAGGGCACATCTCATGTTCTCTCCCCTCATCCAGAGGAGGCCAAGAAATCCACCTCACCTGGGAAGTGCAATAATTGCTTAATGGTGTCCTGCCTAGAGTGTGATATTTATATTATAAGACGGGGATTTAAGTCTAAAAATAAAGGGAGTTGTCAGAGCTGAGGATTATTGATACCGAGTGTAAATGACAGTACCAACGGCTAACATGAAGAGATCTGATTGTGTCCCGGCTTCCGAGCTGGAAGGGAGGTAAAATTAAGAATTAGGTCACTGACATTCCCCCATTCAAGGAGGGAGGAAGGCATCCTCCCAGCTCATCACTCGCCCTTTTGGCCTTCACATAAAGACAGCTGCATGTTGGAAGCATCATGTAAGCACAGATGCACCCGGCACAGAGGGATGAAACTGCTAATAGAATTAACATCTTACAAAGCCACTGCTGGCTCAGTGCAATCAAAGACGAGGGGAAATAAAAGCGACTTGTTAGCCAGGTTCAGTGGTGCACACCTTTGATCTCAGCACTCGGGAGGCAGAGGAAGGGGGAACACTGTGAGTTCAAGGCCACCCTGGTCTACATATTGAGTTCCAGGATGGCCAGAGCTACATAGTGAGATTCTGTCTAAAAAAAGGTACAGGTTATTTTCCACGGACTACCCACGCTCAGCCAGAACAGTAAAGGCTGGGTCGTTGGCATGATACCTATGGCACCTAAATCTAGAAGGTTGGAGGTGGCAAGTCTTTTTCTCCATTCTGCATTGACCATCCTCATGATCTCTGGGCCTCAGTCTCCTCCTCTTCAAAAGGAGGGGGTTCGACAAGAAAACTTCTGAGGTGGCCTCCAGTTTTGACATTCTGAGGCCCAGTTCCACCGAGGTGCAATGCCACTGGTCTTTGTTAAGGCAGAGGCAGCATCCAGCCCCTGGAGTGTCCAAGTCACCATTTTGAGCATCAGTGGACTTTGTCCGAAAGAAAGGCCTGATTAATCGACCTCTGTATTGTCACCACTTTCTGTTCATCCCCACCCCCCCCCACACACACACACTTCTTTCCTTGGGGAGTTAAATAAGACTGGTCAGTTTTGCTCTCCTTTTTTCTCTTCTGCTTTTTATCTCCACCTCCAGCAGAGATTTGAGGTTTTTCATTTACTTTCACTGCGGGTTTCAATCTTCCCCACTCCCAAAACAATATCCCCTATCCCATTGCACAAAGTGAAAGAAAACCTTCAAATTGGCTCCGCCCCCTTAGGCTTTTGGGAAACAGTTTTTACTGTGCTGGTCTGTACAAATCTAAATTTGGGGTCTGGTTGTCGATGCCTCTATACCTCAGAGGAATCTTCTAGCTTTTCTCCATTTCAAAGGCATTTGGGTCCACACAAAATGCTCTCGAAGAGAGAGCTCCCTCCCACCTTTAGCAAAAATTCAGGTCTGTCACCAGGAAAGAAGAGGCTTTTCTGTGGAAATCATCCTCGTGCTGGTTATAAAAGCCACTCACATCTCAGTATGAACTCTGCTAACGCGCTCCCTTGTCTTTGTGAGTGAGAAGCAAAATCCACACAAAGGTATAAAGAGTCGATCCATATAAAGATTGCTCTCCGGATTCCATTGGGCCGTGGCTTTCTGATGACTGCATCTTTGCTGTGGACAGCTGTGCAATTGAGACCACAGCAGGACTCCAGATGTGCTGGGGCTTGCCAGGCAACACACTTAGAAGTTTGGCCAAATCAGCCCCAGATAATCACCAGAGAAGAAGCAGCAGGGGAAAAAAAATTACAGGACTGGTCCAGAGGCTCTGTGTAATTCAGGGGCTAGATCTAGGCTCAGTGCAGAGAGGGAGCAAGTTGGAATGGAAGGTCCTCAGGTCTTCTTTGCATTTAGCATATGAGTTCCCTCCTTCCCTTGGCTGAGAAGAGCTGAGAGGGATGTGACCTAGAGATGTAACATCACATAATGGCCAGGTGTCTGCGCCCATGAACCCAGTGGGAATCTTGGCCCTGCCTCTAACTAGCTGCCTGACCTTGAAGATACTTTGTAAGACTTCTGCTCTCAACCTCCCCAGAGCATGCTTGACAGGCATCATCAGAGCAGCTGCCTCTTTACCAGGAGGAATTAAAGGAGCAGCTAAGACACTAACTAGATCAAGATCAAACCGCGAGGAGATAGAGGAGATTATGGCAAACCCCAGGTCACAGCTCCTTCCACCACACTCCGTGTGTCTCATTATAGCAATCTCTTGGTTGAGTAGCTCTTGAGCAGAGCCTAGAATCTGAATATTAGTAAAATGTCCCTGGCGGTATGGGTCATGGTGACTCACACCTGTAGTTCCACACTTAAGAGGTTTACTGAGAGTTTGAGGTAAGTCTGGGCTACAGAGTAAGACCCTGCTTCAAACAGACATATACATACATACATACATACATACATACATACATACATACATACATAAATACATACATACATAGTAAGACCCTGTCTCAAACATTCATACATGTATACATACATACATAGTAAGACCTTGTCTCAAACATACATACACATATATACATACATACATACATTCATGGTAAGACCCTGTCTCAAACATACATACATGCATGCATGCATACAGACATGGTAAGACCCTGCCTCAAACATACATATACATACATACATATATACATAGTAAGACCCTGTCTCAAACATACATACACACATGCATACATACATACATACATGGTAGGACCCTGTCTCAAACATACATATACATACATGCATACATACATACATATATACATGGTAAGACCCTGTCTCAAACATACATACATACATACATGCATACAGACATAGTAAGACCCTGTCTCAGACATATATATATACATACATACATACATACATATATGCATACATAGGAAGACGCTGTCTCAAATACACACACATACATACATATATACATACATACATAGTAAGACCCTATCTCAAACATACATACATACGTAGTAAGACCCTGTCTCAAACATACATACATACATGCATATATACATACATACATGGTAAGGCCATGTCTCAAACATACATACATATATACATGCATGTGTGCATACATACATACATAGCAAGACCCTGTCTCAAACATACATGCATGCATAATACTTACATACATACATATATATACACATATATACATACATATATACACATATATATATATATATATATACACAAATAAGCAAATAAAATTTCCAAGCCTCAGGTGGCTGTTAAGATGGAAAGATATTGAGAAAAGATGTCTCCTGCCTTGCAGGGCCTAGGGTGAGCTCACCCCGAGACAGCCTCTCACTCTCCATGTATTTCCTCTCCGTGTACAGAATGAAAAACAACCATCTAGTTTGGGACATGATAAGAACCTCATAGAGAGCCTAAATAGAACCTAATGACTATTTTTTAATCTCCATGTCTGTGTGTGATGTGTATTATGTTTGTATGATGCATGTGTATGGTGCATATGTGTGTGCATATGGTGTATGTGTGTGATTTATATGTGCATATGTTCCTTTAAGTTTAGGTGTGTGTCTCGGTGCACATGTACAAGTCTGGGGACAACCTGTGAGTGAGCTCTTGTCTCCCCCCCCGTTTGGCACAGGCTTCCTTCATCTTTTGCCACTACCTACACTAGGGTGGCTGACTGAAGAGCTTCCGGGCTTTCTCCTGTCTCTCATCTCTGGATAGGGGCACAAGGTTACAGGCACATGCTTTACGTGTTCTGGGAATTCAAACTTGGGTCCTCTCCTGTGTAGCCAGGGCTTTACCTCCTTAGCAATCTTGCCAGCTCCTGGTGGTACTCTGACTGAACAAACTAACCAACTTCTCGCAACATTTCAGAAAAGAAACCTGAGTCTCCACACACCGTCTCTAATAGAGATGGCTGAGGAGACCTATAACGGTCCTCTCCAGGGCACGTTTTAGCAAGATGAGTCTTCCTTGGACAACGCTAGAAATTGGGGAGCTTTTGGAGGGTAGGGTGATGTAGGCATTTAGAGGGATGCAGAAAAAGAACCCCTCAGGCAGAAGCAGGAAAGATGCAAATGATTTAAAATGTGTTTGGTGCCCCTTGAACATAATAGCCCAGGAAACTTTGTTTTGACTTTGGTTTTTATGGTCACTTTGGGTAACCACAAGGAGTAGTGTGACTGCAGCTACCCTGGGAGAGAGAAGTGCGTCCTAAAGCATTTAGGTACAGAGGCAGGTGGCTTCAGATCGACTGCAGGTTACAAAATGGAACGGCCCATTGTCGTTTTGGACTTTGCAGGGAGCCAAGAGTAAATAATACTTCTCATATAGCTTTAGCCTGGTGCTATCTTAATTGCAATCTCTGGTGAGATTTGGAGTTATGCGTTTTTAACAAGCAAACCATAAAATAAGGTTTAATCTCCCCAGAGCCCCAGAGTTAATTTATCTGTCCACAGGCTAAGATCTTTTTAAAGGTTAAGAATGCTTGGGTTTTCTTTCTAGGTCTCTGGATTGGCTAGAACACCTGCAGGTGTCTCCTATGGCTGGCGGCTGGAATCTGGCTTTCATCGGTGCTAAAGACCCAACCTCAGGAAGCAAAAAGAATCAGGTGTTGGAGCCTAGCAGTCCTGAACCCTATTTTGTTCAGATGGCGAGGAACAGGCATTTCCGAGGACTGCATCCGTGGCAGCTGATGTGTCCAATTTAGCCCCAGAAGGGAAGGGTTCTCTTTCCTCTACAATTTGGAGGTGCAGGGGTTTGGGAAAGATGAGCTAACCCGTTTGCGTTTCACCATCTGTAAAATGAGAATGAAAGTATCCACCTTGGGCCAGTGAGATGGCTCGGTGAGTGAAAGTCACTTGTCGCTAAGCCTGAAGACCTGAGCGTCCCTCCCTAAGAACTGACTCACTGTAGGTCATCCTCTCCCCTCCAGCCGTGCACCACGGTGCTCATATGCACCCAAGCACTCACATCCCACACTAAAAGTAAACCAACAAACACAATGGCAAAAGTAATCTACCCCGGAGACTTCGTGGGCCTTTGTTGTTCTGGAATCTCTGTTTGTTGAACATCAGGTGGTTACCCAGCTGTCTGTCCTTTTGTAATATTAAAGCACAACGTGATTAAGCTGACCTTGTCACCTAAGGGTTCACCCAAGTGAAGTTCACCTCTTCAGAGTGCAAGGACATTCTCAGGTAATCACGGCACATCCAAAACTCAATCTTAACCCTTGCAGCGGGGTCATCACAGCTCTGTCGCCAAAGCACAGAGAGTGCAGATGTCACACAGGTCTTGGTTGCAGAACAGCTGTGCACACTGAGACCTCTACCCGCTTGGCAGAGTCACTTTCCTTGTTGGGTCACCTTTCCTGCCTCTGTCAAGTTCAGAGTGTGCCATAACTACTTCAGAATTTACTGAATCGTGTGTGTGTGTGTGTGTGTGTGTGTGTGTGTGTGTGTGTGTGTGTGTGTTGGAGGGTTTCATTTCCAAACTATGTGACTGTACCCCAAAAATGAAGAATAAGGAGGGTCCACATATACTACAGGGGGAGAAGATGGCGGAAGAACCTCTTATTTGGAGGCCACATTCCAATCCTCCATTGCTGGAATTCATAACCCCATTGACTAGCCCCCCACCTTCTAGTTCTGTTAGAATCTGCTTGCCTGTCCCTCCTCCCCAACACACTGTCCCTCTCCCTTGCTGGACTTGATGTCTTCTGCATTGATGATTCTTCACTCTTCTTCCTGGACTACCCACCTCCCCCTCTCCTGCCAAATCATTTTACCGCCGTCCATGAAATCATGACCACAAGACCACCATGTCAGAAAACCGTCCTAGATTAACCTCATTTCTCTCTAATGTTCCTCACCCTTTCCCAGCAGTCTCTACCATCCCACTGTTGGTATATTTGGTCAGTTATAATAAACCCCTAGTATCAGACAAAACAGCCAGGGACAAAGGTGATCCTTGACCCATTTAATTCCTGGAGAATTAAAATTTTGTGGCCCATGCTTTCTGAGAGCTTTGCAGAAATTATGTCAAGCAGCACCAAACAAAGGGCAGGTTGGTCAGAAGTGTGTTTAAACATGCCTTGCTTTGGGGGTGGGGGAGAATCCTAAGCCTTGTGGCAGAATAAAGGATTGGGACGTATATGTCAAAGGGAACAGAATTGTTCTTCTAAAATATAGTTCTAAACCCATCAATACACACCTCATAAGTTTTCCTTGGCTCCCCATGACACAAGAGAAAAATTCACACTCAGCCAGGGAAACAAGCCAATACAGCTATTACCACACACATCCCCCTCCAATGCAAGGCAAGCCATGGAAAACATATCATTTCTGTGGCTTTTATGGGGTCACCTTAGTCAGGATCAACCTGCTTCCTGATGCTCTTAGAGCAGTGGTTCCTAAGCTTCCTAATGCTGCGACCCTTTAATATAGTTCCTCATGTCATCATACCCCCAACCATCAAATTACTTTTGGTACTATTTCATAACTGTAATTTTGTTGCTGTTATGAATTGTAATGTAAATGTCTGATATCCTGGATATCTGATAGGTGGCCCCTGTGAAAGGGTCATTTGACACCAGCCCCCAAAGGGTCAAGACCCACAGATTGAGAACCACTGTCCTGGCGCATTCACAAGACATGACTACCTCCAAGGACTGGGTTCCGCTTCCTCCCTTCCCTTCCCTCCTCCTCCCTTCCCTTCCCCCCCTCCCTCCCCTTCCCTTCCCTGTTGCCTTCAGCCTAGTGCCAGCCATTCAGGAGTCCTCACAGGACCATTATGGAGTTGAGCCGACTTTACTGAATTCAGCCTCTAGGGTTTCCCCCCAACTGCCTTTCTACAATCTCTTCTACAACACCCCACCTTTCTGGTCCTCAGTTTTGTCTCCCATTTCCCCAAAGGTGGATAACACTCTCCATGGCAGGGCTTCCAAGCAACAAAGAAGCCTTGTTGGGACCTGTGCGCCTGCCCTGCCTCTCTTGCCTGAGACCGTAGATCTTAAGCTGCTAGGAGACAGTGGTAAGGAAGGGCAGGCGGTCTCATCTCATCCCACCTCCCTCCCTCCACCTCCACTACCTCCAGGGCTCCCCAGAGAGAAGTGTAGGCTCTCCCAACCTTAGCATGAGACAGGTGGAAAAGCAGCAATAATCCAATTAAAGTGTCTGACACTCTGGCCAGGTGGCACCGTGCTGGGGAGGAGGTAGGCACACGGGGGCTGTTACAGGTTGTTTCACTGGCTGTGGATTCCTACAGGGAGAACTCTTGCCATAAGATTCACAGATAAAAACCAGCGGCCTCTGCTTTCTCTCCAGAGTGCTTTTGTAAGAAATTGGTTTGGGGCAGGAAGGGACAAGATCCTCTCTCTTTCTTTTCCCACCTTGAGGGCATTTAGAGGAGGTAGAAAGAGGAAATGTCGGGGGTGGGGGAGAATAAATCAGGGAGCTGGCAGGGTTAGAAAAGCCAAGAGTGTCTCCAGCCGGACAAGTCTGCTCAGGTGAGGGGTGGTCACGCGCAGAGTGCATATTCTTAGTCTCACTCGCTTTTCTTCTTAGATCCTTGCCACTGCTCCAGCTCTGGGGCTCCCAGGGTAGCTTCTGAGCCCCACACAAAGCCAAGGCACCATCCCTGGGAAGTTAGGATGAAGAGCAAACCATCCACAGTCCACCTTCCACCACGGATATCGGCTCACAGCAAAACGTCAGCCCGTGGAGCTGAGCCCTTCCTTACACGTGTGGGGTGCTGCACCTGCCCCCCACCCCAGTCCCCACCCGCACAGTATCCCAGCACTGGGGTGACCTCCGGCACCCTCGTTACCACCAGGTCCAACGCACTTGACCACCTGTCCATCCATAGCTGAGTAGCCGTCCCAGCCTCCCACGCTGCTTATGGCGGGTCCATCAGGCTTTCCACACCCCACTCCTAGCTGACTGGACTGGACCAAGTTAAATGCTCTTCCCTTCATTATCCAAAAGAGTTTTATTCTGACTGAAGTGAACAATGTGCAGGAGCACAACTGAGCCCTGGTGCAGGATGAGAAGTTTCTTATATCTAAAGAGCTGCACTTCAAAGTGTCCAGTGGACAGGTTCCACTGTAATTAGGGGGAGGAATTCGCCATGTAACTTAATTAATATCAAAACCTTTTTTTTCTCACTTAAATACAAGACAGGAAGATGGCTAGAGAGAGGGTGGGAAGAAGCTACGGACAGAGTCTGACTGGCTCAGTCATGGGCAGAACAGCCACAAACTTGTTTTCTAGATGAGTCCTTGGGTCAGAAAAGAACTTTAATGCCACAGGGTGATCATTGCCAAAGAAAAGGACTTCTCCCATTCCCGATGCTCTGACCATTGTGTAAAATAAAGGGAAGACCTAAGAGGGTTACCTAGATATTTCAAAGGAGAAATGCGAAAGTCATATATTGTAAAAAAAAAGTTTGCAGAAAGTGGTTTGGGAGCACCTGTCCCTTGTTCTTTGCAGTAGTGTGTGTGTTTTATGTGTTGTGTGTGTGTGTTTTATGTGTTGTGTGTGTGTATGTGAGAGAGAGAATGTGTGTGTGTTATATGTGTGTGTTATGTGTTGTGTGTGTGTATGTGTGTGTGTGTGAGAGAGAGAGAGAGAGAGAAAGAGAGAGTATGTGTGTGTGTGTTGTGTGTGTTGTGTGTGTGTGTATGTGGGTGTGTGTGAGAGAGAGAGAGAAAGAGAGAGAGAGTATGTGTGTGGTGTGTGTGTGTGTTATGTGTGTGTGTGTGTGTGTGGTGTGGATGTGTGGTATGATGTTTGTATGTGGATGTGTGGTGTGATGTGTGTGTGGATGTGGTGTGGATGTGGGGTGTGTGTGTGTGTGTGTGGTATGGATATGTGGTATGGTATGTATAGGTGGATGTGTGTGTGTGTGTGTGTGTGTGTGTGTGTGTGTGTGTTCGTTTTCATGCTACAACTGCACATGTCATATTATGTAGGTAGATATGTTGGCCATTCTTAAGGAACTGCCCATCTTACTTTGGGCTTGTTTGTGTTTTGGTGGCTTAGGGGTTTTGTTGTCTTCATAGGTAGATCGGTTATGTTTTGTTTTGGTATTTTGAGACTTGAAACTGGAGCTCACAGACTAGCAAGCCTTAGCTCTCTGCTGTCTCTACCTCTCCAGTGCTGGAATGACAAGCACACACCATCACACCAGCATTTTTTTTTTTTTTTTGAACATGGGTTGTTGAGATGAAAACCAAGCAAGCACTCTACCACTGAGCTTCTCTCCTGTGCCCTGCCGAGTAATTCTCCTTCCTCCACTTCCTTCTGCACGCTGCTCCAGCAGACTTCTGGGAGCCTGCTTGGTTTCTCCTCTCTCAATAAGCAGTCCATCCCAGCCATTCTAACTCCTAAGTCTCCCAGACCCATCCTCCTCTGTCCTATCTTCACCCAGTTTACTAGTAGGATCCTTCCTGGTCCTTCTGTTTGTCTCACTTGTTCTTAAAAGCCCATTTCCCAACAGGCAGGCAGGATAGGGGTTTTTGTTTATTCATTTGACAGTTTCTTTGTTTTTGTTGTTGTTTAGACATTCTTACTATAACAGCACTAGCAGAACTCACAGAGAGCCTCCTGCTCCCACCTGCTGAGTGCTGAAATTAAAGGTGTGTGTCACCACGCCCAGCAACTGTGATCTTTTAAATGAGTGAAAACATGTCATTTCTCTACTCAAAAGCCTTCAGAGGGGATTGGGGATTTAGCTCAGTGGTAGAGCGCTTGCCTAGCAAGTGCAAGGCCCTGGGTTCGGTCCCCAGCTCCGAAAAAAAAAGAAAGAAAAAAAGAAAGAAAGAAAAGCCTTCAGAGGCTTCCCACCATGCTTGGAAATTATTGAAGGTTTGTCCGTGAGTGCTACCAAGACCCTGGATGATCTTGTCCCTGTCTGACTTCCTTCCTTGTTCTTAGAGCCAGCCAAACTATTGGGATCTTCCTCACAAGATTCCTTCTCTGGGGGTCACTGTGACAGACTCTCCCTCTGTCGGCTGCTGGGTCTTGGCTTCCCTCACTTATGTTTATCTCTAGAGATCTGATTTAAATGTTTCTGCTCTGGGAATAATCCTAAGGTATCCAGCATGACGTCCTAGCTACATGCATAAAATATGTATACTGTTCTCTGAAACATACACCGAAAATAGAACCCTGGCCACATGCCTGCTTGAGATGGCTCTCCTTCCCTGAACTGTAAGCCAGGTAGGAGCAGAGCCTGGGGCTGTCTCGTCACACCTGTCTGTAGCATTGTTTGCTCAGAGTCATGGCAAACATTCTGATTCCCACACAACTGTCTTTCAATCTCACACAGGTCATGGGGTGCAGTGTTTTACTAAACTCACTTTACAGACGTCGAATCCAAAGCACTGAGGCCAGATATCGTCCAAAGTCACACAGGTAGCAGATACAGGGCCCAGCCTAGTCTCACCATTCATTCTGTAGACAAAGAGCATCCAGTTACTGAAAGAGAGAAGGACCCTGGATTAATGGGCCTGGAATAGTTAGAGTAGAAGTGACCAGGGGCTACAGGCATGAGTCTGCAGCCACGGGCCTGTCCTGTTCCACTCAACACAGTCTGTACACAGTGTTCCCAAGAAAGACTGCAGCCCCACAGCTCTGCATAACAGTGCCCGAGAACACACCCTAAGATGTAGCTAAGTTCAGCAACTTTTCCCTTTCCATTCTTTGTCCTGTCAACCCGGCTTCTACCTCACCCACGTCCTCCAACTTAAGGACATGCAATAAATCAACACTGGGGGGGATATACGGGGATAACCATATCTTCCACACACCAAGCCCATCACTAGCTCCAGATAGTTTATGATCTTACACTCGATCCTGGAATTCATCTCAGGAAACTCATCCCATGCTAGCCTGGAACTCACTGTGTGGCCCAGGCTACCCTCAGAGTCATAGCGGTCTCCTGACTAGGCCTTCCAAGGGTTCACAGGACAGGTATGCCCTCATCACAGTTTTTGAAGGTGTTTCCTATGGTTGCTATGACAAAAAGCAAGTACAACCCAAAAACCAATGTGTAATAGAAGGCAAAGTGACAGTGTCCAACACTTAAGAAGTTGTGCAGTGCGCAACAGGTATGCCCACCCCATTGGTAAGTAAGATTATTCAGGAAGGAATTACAAATGCTTTATCTTTTAGGTTATAGCTTTGAAGGGTCTCTAACTTATTAGCTCAGTAATAGTTACAGAATCGCTTGGCCAGAATTGTGTGTGTGTGTGTGGCACATGCATGTGTATGTGTTCTTATGGTTGTACATACATGTCTGTGTGCATCTGTGTGGAGGGCTAGTACTCTTTTTGAGACAAGGTTTGCCTATTAACCTGGGATTCACCTATTCGGCTACACTAGCTGTCCAGCAAACCCCAGGACACCGCCCCTCCCACGCCCTGTCTCTACCTTCACAGCACTGGGGTTAAAGGCATGCACTACCATACCATTCTTTTGTGTGGGCTCTGGGATTCAAGGTTAGGTTTCCATGCTTTCCCAGTCAGCAGTTTACCTACCGAGCCATCTGTCAAGCCCCCAAAAAGTTAAGGAAAAGAAAGAAAAGGAAAGGAAGGAAGAAAGGAAGACAACAGAAAGAAAGAAAGAAAGAAAGAAAGAAAGAAAGAAAGAAAGAAAGGAAGAAAGGAAGAAAGGAAGAAAGGAAGGAAAGAGGAAGAACAGAAAGAAAGGAAAGAAAGAAAGGAAGACAACAGAAAGAAAGAAAGAAAGAAAGGAAGAAAGAAAGAAAGAAAGAAAGAAGGAAGAAAGAAAGAAAGAAAGAAAGAAAGAAAGAAAGGAAGGAAGAAAGAAAGGGAGAGAGAGAGAGAGAGAGAGAAAGAAGGAGAGAGAGAAGGAGGGAGGGAAGGAGGGAGGGAGAGGAAAAGAAAAGGAGAAGAGAAGAGAAAAGAAAAGAAACTACTAAGTCTTTGAGCCTCTCTTGGCAATAGGCTCCCAGCACAAAAGTGTGTATCTAGCTTGTGCCAGCATGCATGGCTGACAGCACCAGGCTCACTGAGCCCCAGGGTTTGAAGGACAGGTTTGTAATTGACAGTATCTCTGCTGCCCTCCTAGTGCAGTGCCTTGAGCCAGAGGTCTCTCCAAAACAGCAAAGCAAAGCCTCTTAGCTCCCTGATTCACACAAGGTCGTGTGTTATCAGCCACAGATGTGAGCCTCGCAGCCTCCCACTCTCGAGCGCCGTGGAAATGGGTTTGGCAGACAGACAAAACGCGGAAGATGACAAGCACTGTAAAGTTAGCCCACAGGTCGCTGGAACACAGACCGTGGACCCTGCTCCTTTTGAGCTGCACCAGGCCTCTGGAGCAGGCTGTGAAGCAAGAGGTCTTAGGATGCCAGCCCTGTCAGACACTGCTGCCCCGGTGTCTCACCCTCCCAAGGCCTCTGTGGAAACAGACTTACTGCACCCTCTCCTAAACTGTCTTTTGTCCTCCCATAGAGACAGGGAGAGGCTTTGGGTCCATTGCAGCCGTGTGTGTCTTCCTCCACTCACTGTCTCCCATATGGGGGGGGGGGTTGTGGAATCAATTGCATGCCAGACACAGTCAGCTTTCTCACCAGTGACCAATCTGTCGGAGGCTCAGTGGGATGTGCTCAGGCTAGCCTGAACATCCTAGCAGGTCATAAGTGAAATGACAGGTGTGTTCTCTAGCCTCCTGGAGGTACAGAGAGCCACTGTACAGGTCAGCCAGTGTAACATCTGTCTTACAGACATTATCCCACCTAGAACATCCTCTGCTCATTCTCCCATCCTTCCTTCTCTCCTCACCCCATTTTGAGGCCTCCGAGTCTGTCTAGCAGCCTGTGCTGCCTGAGAGTGCTGACTGGGTTTGTGCCCTGCTTGGGGTACATCTCAGGGGGAGGGGAGGGACAGGTGCCAGATGCAGGCAGCTCTCTGCTAGGTAGATACCCCATCCCCACCCTGCCCCATGTTAGGGAGGCTTGCAGCTTGGCAGCCTCCTAGAGCAGCCCTTACCAGCAGCAGCGCGCCTTGAGCTCTCATCCACGCCACAGATGTCTGTCACATCCTCATCCCCAGCTGTAGGACTTACTATAATTTCATACAGTTATGCAGGCAGATATTGAAAAGGCATCTGGGAAAATTGATAGCGTATCTAGGCAAAGATTTCATAAAAGTCATTTTTTTTTTTAAATGTCCAGCCATTGGTACCCGCTCACAATCCTCTCCGATACACACGCAAGTTCCTCAAGGCCCTTTTTCCTGATCTTAGAGCGCCCCCTTTGGAACGGAGTCTCCTACTACATCTGGGAGCGCCTGCTTCTCTCTGGGCCTTTGAAGAGGAGGGCAGAGATTAGGAACGGAGGGGGAAAAGAGAGACCCGAGAAGAGTAAAAAGAGGAGACGGAGCTGAACTTCAGGCAACGTCTGAAGCAACATGTGAGGAGAACCACACTTCACTATCAACACCTGTCCCCTACTAAGTCTTCCCAAGCCTTGGGCCCCAGCGTAAACACGGGGAGGAACCGCTGTGCCCAGGAAGATTTGAGGGTTCTGACTAGACTCCCAGAATGGACACTTGTCATAATACCAAGGGATCTTTTAAGAGTCCTACCGCTCTGCATTTTCATCGGGTTTTGCTTCTTTTCTGTTTTGGTGACAGTGGATACATGGCGGGCCAAAAAAGAAGCCAGCTGACAACCAGAAGAATGCTGTGGTACAAGAGCTTGGCCTTGGCTGGGTCTGGCCAGTGAAGGGAGAAACACATGGCTTCTGGGTTTGATCGGGACAGTTTGAAGAACAGCTGAGGCCGGGGCTTGGTCTAATAGAGTATTCCAAAGACATGGGACCAGTAAGGAACATTATATAGTAAGGACTCAGCTCACGCAGTGATGGATGCTGGGAACACCCGTGGCCTGAGTTCTAAGCTGGAGACCCAGGGAAGCTGGTGTTGTAGTTCAACCTCAGCCTCAAGGTCTAAGAACCACGGAGCCATGGCTGTAAGTCTCAACCACCAGGCAGGAGAAAACACAAAGATCTCTTGGTTCAAGGGATCAAATTTTCTCTTCCTCTAACTGTTGCTTCATTCAGACTTCCATCAGATTACATTAGATGATACCTTGGTGAAGACAATTTATTCAAACACTAATCTCATCCATAAATATGACCACAGGCATGCTCCAGAACTTGTTTAGGTAAACACCTGGCATCCCATCCCCCAGGCAAGCAGACCCACATAATGAGGCATCGGCCCGGTGATTTCAGAGACGAGTAGATAACTCACCTTAAAGTGCTGAGGAAAACCTAGGATCGTGGGAAAGGAGCCCAATCAAGAGCCAGGAGGTACAGGTGTTGGAGATGAGACCACAGGAATTAATTAGGACCACTCTGTAGAAGGACCCCTGTAGGACATCTGTGGGTGAGGAGCTCTTGATTGGATGTATCTTAAAGGCACAGCTGTGTGAGTGGGTCTGGGTCTGCAGAAACCCAGCAGAAGGGCTTTGGGTGCTCAGGATAGACCTAGGGTATGCAGAGCGTGAGCCTGACCAAGGAATCCAAGCCACTCTACAAAGCAATCGTTAATAGGTGTAGGGGACAAGAACTGAAGCCATCCTGCACTCAGGGGATTTTCTCAGGAAGCATGTTCTCTGGACTCAGGAAGAGGTGTGTCGAGTGGAAGCCTGGCTCTCTTTCTTCTCTGCCATTAGTAACCTGAGGCTACCTCTCTACTCTCTCTGCATCCCCATTCCCCTCTCTCCACACATTCCCAATGGTATATTTTACTATAGAAGGTCTAGGAGAGTGTCCCCATGCAGAGTTACCCAAATAAGACCCTACGGGGTGAACTGAAGAGGAATTAAAGGCAAGATCTGGGTCGATACAGCTGTGAGGAAGGGACGAGATTACATTGAGCTGATTCCCTAGAGTGTGCTGGGGCCATAACCATGCTCCTCAAAGGGCCAAGCCCTATGTCCAATGAGTGATGTGGAGCCAACCACATCAGTGGGACAGGGCGGGGCAGGCGAGTGAGCGCCTATGAGAATCAGGTTTGTAGGAGTCTGTGGCTTTGACCCCGATGAGCTAAGTTAGCCTGAGCATTGTCTTAATAAAGCTGTGGTCACTCTTGGATCCTTGTATAGGCAAAATAATCCTTCAAAAATGGAAGTATTCTTCTCGTGCCCCAGATGCCCAACATTAGGTCTATCAGATGTAAGGCAGTGAGCATCATGGGGGGGTCTGTGATGCCAGCACCACTAGAGGAATTCCCTTCAGAATTTAGAGCCAGAATGTTCCATCCCTTAAGTAAGAAAGTGAATTTTGGCCTTTTAAAATGATTACCTCCGTGGTAATATGTTAGATTGCTCTTCTTTTTTTTTTTTTTTCGGAGCTGGGGACCGAACCTAGGGCCTTGCGTTTGCTAGGTAAGCGCTCTACCACTGAGCTAAATCCCCAACCCCTAGATTGCTCTTCTTGCCATAACTGTTGGGAAGCTCCAATCAGATTTTAGGCGAATTAGAATAAACATTTTCAACAGTATTTTTGTTATTAGTGTATCTGTTACCTTCTCTCTTTTTTGCTGGAGTTCCTCTTTCCTTTTTATTACTCCTCATGGACACCCTTTGTCTAAGCTCTTTGGGCCACCTTCGGAAACAGATATTTCTAGAACAGACAACAGACTACTTACTGTACATTTGTGGTCACAGCTGGAAAAGCCACACGAAGGGTACATTTTCCTGGCAGGAGCCCACATGACATCAGCACTGCTTTTAGAGATAAGGGACAATGTTCCCTGCTCCTCCTCAGCCTCTTCCCAAGCCACCACCCTCACAAGGACAAAGTGTCGGGGGCATTCTTTAATCTCCTCTGTTTTAATTGGTGAGAGAAAGTGGCACCACTCGTCGGCGCTCTAAGTTGGATGGATTTAATTAGATCTAATGACCAGATAAATGGAGAATTCCGAGTAAGGACCTTTGGGGACTGAGTGGTGCGAAGAGGATTATGTTGCTATATTTCCATGAATTTGTCCCCGTGATGGGAAGAGAAGCAGAGCGCTACCAAGAGCCAGACATGGATGCTGCTCCTTGGAAGGAGTAGAAGAGAGGACCTGGGGTTATCAGGGACAGAGGAGAAAGTGGACACTTTTTGGAGTCAATTAACTGAGTGACCCTTACTTCTGGTCGAGGCTCCCTCCCGGCTCACTGGTCTCTCGGGCATGTATCTCCCCATGACCCTGGTCTCTTTGTCCCTTTTGAGGAGAGCCACTGGCCACTCCTAGAATGGGTACAGAGTTGGTTCACTTGTCAGGCTTCCCTGGAGCTGATGCTGAAGACAGTCTGTCCCCCTTTGGCAAGTCACCTTTAACTAGTGTGAGCAAGATCGTTTGTGAATATCCTTGGGCTGTCACTTTGGGCCGGGAGTGTCACAGACTTCTCTCCCCTCAAAGATCACCTGTCAGAGTTAGTGGGGTATTCTAGTCCCAAAAGCCCTGAGGGAAAAGTGCTGGGGGTGGGGAGTATGGGTAGAGAGGAATACAGGCAGTAAAGTCAGTCAGCAAGTTCTCCAGCTTCAACTCAGTCCTAAAGTGGGTGAGGCAGAGTGAACCTTGGAGAAAGGTCATTCAAAGATGTAAGTCCTGGGAGGAGAAAGAATCTCTTATTGGGCATCTACCACTGACCTACGTGGTCAGCATTGAGATACTGCTCAATTATTACATTACAGGCTTAGAGTTTGGTGCATGGTGGGTCTTCAGTGTGCATTAAAAATAAGACAAATAATTGAATTATTCTGGGAATTATCACATTCCTCATTGCACAGGGAAGAAACCAAGATTTAGGGAAAATAAACAATGTGCCAAAAGGAGCTAAGATTCCAACTTACATTTGTAGCGGAGATGTGGTGGTGGTGGTGGTGGTGGTGGTGGTGGGTGGTGGTGGTAGTGGTGGTGGTGGTGGTACCCAAGACCCATCTCTTTCAAGTTTGACCTGAGGACAGATATTAGCCAGTTTCCCCTAGACTCCTTCCAGTCTCTTTTCTAAGTAGGCTGATATTCAGTTCCATCTCATTACACCTCAGTTTGCTCACCTGTAAAATGGACTGATTCGAGGAAAATTCTGTGATGAGGGAAGCAGCTGGTGGGTTTTTTTTCCCCCAGAGACCACTTATATGGAGATATGACCCACCTTTTTTCTGTATCCCAACCCTACACTGGGGTGCACTAGAACATTTATGAATTGGTGACCCTGTGTCTCAATCTGCTCCAGGAGATGAACTTACAAATGAGCTTAAGACATTTCACCAGCACTACCTGTGACAGGCTGTTCCCCCATCTCTGGATGCAGTAGAGTAGCTCAGGCCATTGAGGAAGTAACAGACACTCATTCACACAAGCGTACACACGTGCACAAAGAGTGCACACTTCACTCTGACAGCACAAAACAGCAGAAGAGAGGCAGGGAGACTACGTAAACATAAATGGTCACCAACCATTTGTTCCAATATTGTGAGGTTCTTTCAGGACCCTCCCATGCCCACCCTCAAAGCACTCACAGGGGCAGAGGCATGAGGTGATCTGAATCATCGACTGCTTCAGTTAATGAAGAAAGACCTTTGGCAGGCTTGAATCAGAAACCATGCATGTCGGAGAGCCCCACCGTGACAGCCCACGTGATTGCCAAGCACACCACCACTCCTCTTTAGAACAACAATGATTAGCTTCCCATAAACAAATTATTATATTGCTGTATTGGCATGGAAGGCTTCCAATATGTGACTTTACTGGGTTCCCAGAACTCTGAACTTCTACTGGTTGTACTTGCTTTGCAGAGGGAAGATTGAAGCTTAAGAGTTTACTAGCCTATTCAAATCTACCCAGCCAGCTGATAAATAGCAGAAAGAAGATGAAAAACTACATTTTCCTGAGCTGTCCCTCCAGTGTAGACCATCAGTGTCAGTGATGTGTGTGTTTCTAAAGATCCTGGGCACTAAGGGAGAAGGAGATGGATGAAGGACATTGAAGAGAAAGGAATTTGATGAGTTTTCTTACACTTTTGTACACAGTCTGTTTCAAGTCTTCCTTTCTCTAACATGAGGACAGATCCCATTGCAATCTCATTCATTCATTCACTTATGACTTAAGTTAGACCTATCCTGGGATGTTCAATGATAATAAAAGATTAAATAAGACCCGATCTCTACTCTCAGCAAGCTCACCATCTGATGATGAGGAAAGACTTATAAATTAATTATTCACTCCATATAATAAATGCTCCCTGGTGGATGGAAATTCTGCCAATCAAGAGGAAGAGCATCTTGAAAGAATGAGCCTAAAGTGACAGGAAAAGCTTTGAACCAACTTAAAAAAAAAAAATAAAACGATAAAACAACTGGTTGTGATTCTTACCTCTGTAACCTTGAACCAGTTGAAATGCTTTGCGCTGTATGGTTTTGGGCAGGAAAACAGTATCAATCGGATGGTGTGGCCAGCCTTGAAAGACCTGCACAAGGGATTAAATGAGTTAACACAAGCAAACACATTATTATTCATCAGCAAAATGGCAAAGCTGGAAAGTACAGCAAAGCCAAGTGTGTAGCGGCAGACAGGCAATGCAAATATTTCTATGATATGGGATTATGTAGGAGTCTAATAATATAGATGTGGCTGCTACAGGAAATGGGATGTCTTGAGACTTTGAAATCACCAGCCGTGCTTCCAGGGAACAAATCTCTCCATATGGTTTTGAGGAGAAGAAAAAAAATGTATTTTCCAGCCACTTTCGGATATAATTCCTCCTTGGATAAGAGAATAAAAAGATAACTAAAACTTTCTATCAGATCTCAGGGAAGACAGTCAGCTCATGTGGATCTGCTGATCCAGTCACGTGCCCATCACTGTGGTTGTTTATGCAGAACTTCACATGAGGCAGCAGGGGAAGGAAGAGATCTGTGTACTCTGAATAGCTAACAGCTGAATGGTTTGTGCCTCCCTGGTCACGAGGGTCCGAGGAGAAGGTCAGTGGGAGCCTGAGCGAGAGAGCTGCCTTCAAGGGGGAGGTGGTAATGCCTTAAAGGAAGGCTAAAACTTGGAGGAGAGGATGAGGAAGATGAATGAAGGGGAAAGGGGGAGCCTATGGGGGGAGGGAAATAAAGATAATGAAAGGGAGAAAGAAGGGAGAAGAGGAATCACATAAACTCAGAGAGAAGGACCCAAATGGACCCAACCCTGCAAGGGCTGCTAGGAAGCTAAACATCTGGATGAAGTCAAATTACGATCTCGGCTGAGGCGTCCGGGCCTGACGCTTGTGTTAGTTGGTCAATAATAGGTCTGTGCCATGAAAGAAGGAAAGCGATCTGACTGGCAGTTGGAGGGAACTATGGACAGGAAAGTTTCGATCAGACTATGCATCTGACTTACCTAAAGTAGGTATGGATGCCAAGGACAACCGGTTTATCGTTGGGAAAACTGTAAGACTTGGATATCAGAAGTAAAGGTGGAGAGCAGGAAGGGAAGCCAAAGACTCACACAGGTCTCTACTGGGCTGAGAACCTGACGTAAAAGGAGGCCTCTAAGGGAGAAGAGTTAAATATCAGAGAAGAGGGACGTTGCCTTCGCTGGAGGCAATTACAATTCCCTCACATGGGAATGCCATAGAAACAACCGTTAGAGGGACAATGGGAGGCGAATGCTGAAAGGCCCTGGAGGATTCTCATAAGTAGGACAGCAGGACAGAAATGATACCTTGAAGGAGAAGTGGCAGTCTCAGAGGATAGGAAGAGAACCCCCAAAATTATCCATAGATCAGAGCTGGAAAGAACATAAGGGATGACAGCCGCCATGGTCCTTAGTACCTCCCTGCAGAGATCAGGAACTATGGAATGGAGAACTAAAATGGCTACTCATTTTTCAAGAAGACGTGTCAGTATAATTGGGGAGCAAATGTCAGCTCCTGTGGAAACTGAGATGGGCATGTCGGGAAACGGAGACAAGACATCAGCAAAACGAAAGACGAAAAGCAGGAACTTACGAGGCTTAACAGAATCAAACACGGGATCTTTCTGAGACATGGAAACTAAAATACATGGAGAGAAGAGGGCCAGAAACAGAGGAGGAGGAACTAGACACACATTGTGGGAACAAAATCCCAGAGGAGATGGGGTCCAGAGTTCATGCGAAGCAGTTATCTTTAAATAAGAGGAAAGAAACCTCTTCCTTTGAAAATAAAGGAGGGGAATCCACTTCATAGACATGGCACCTTAAGAGGTGAGAATGAGGGTACTTGAGATGCTCACAAAGATGGCTTTTATCTCCCACTGATCTGAAATGGACACATAGCACTAGTGGAGAGAAGCCTTTGATGGTTTAAGTTCCTGGGATTTTCAGATTGTCCCTGCAGCATAACCTAGCCCATCCTGATCGAATACAAGGAGAAAGCTGCCTCCTGGCATTTGGACAGCAGGGATGAATCAGAGTTTAAGGAAAGAAAAGGACTGAAATAATAACACAGTATCCAAGGGGTTCAAAAGGCTCTATCCCAAGGCTTGTTTTGAAAGTTTGAAAGCTGCAGAAAAATTGGAAGCCAGCATAATGACCACCAAGAGATCCCTCGCCAAGGGGCTGGGGATTTAGCTCAGTGGTAGAGCGCTTGCCTAGGAAGCGCAAGGCCCTGGGTTGGTCCCCAGCTCGGAAAAAAAAAGAAAAAAAAAAAAAAAAAAAGATCCTTCGCTAATTGCTGGCATCTTACCACATTATCTCTGTAAGCAATGTAGAGGGATGTGTGTACGTGCACATGTGTGCAACACACACACACACACACACACACACACACACACACTCCTGAAGCATACTTTCCTTCCTTTCCTGATTAAAAGTACTTGACAGCAAATTGTAGAAAGCACTCACTTCATAAACATGAACTGTCTCTTATAGAATTATAACCTTGTTCTTATAGACAGACAAATTAGTAGTTTGAGCCATTTAAGATTGTACAGATTTAAGGTATATGACACTGATGTTTCTATACGTAGTGAAGTAACTATTACAACCAAGCAAATTAACATAGCTGTGCTCTCACGTACCTTTTTGTAGAAAAAAATAATACTGAAAATGTATTCATTAAATTCCCAGTATTCAATACGATATTCTTAACTATAGTTCCCATGCTGCACATTAGATCTCTGGGCATATTCATCCTATATGCATGTAAACATCATACCCTGTAGGCTTGGGCTTAGATTTCTTTAAAACCTACTTTATTTACAGTTCTTAAATTCGTCAGCCTTCCTTCTAACCCACCAACAAGAGGTAGGACAAAATGATAGTTAACAGAAAAGGGGTTTTGTGAACCTGTTTGGAAGTAGTTCCTTAGGGGCAATTCCACTCTTCATTGTCAGGATACCAGCCGTCCAGTTCAATAGCAAACATCAAACATGAATCAGAGGAGGTTGCATGATCCAACAGAAACAGCAAAGTTCCGCTGAGTGGGCAGGAGTCAGCAGAAGCAACCAGAGTCAGCTGGAATACCATGAGACGTTCTTTGTCACTTTTCTCTCTACGAAGACCAACAAAGACCGGCAAAGCATTGCATGGTGTCACAATGCAAGAGCGTCATCCTCTCACTGTTTGTGGGGTTCTACTTACATTCTTTCTAAACACCATGTGCCCTCTCAAGTGTCTGTTTTCAGCAAGCCATCACATGCCCTCTCACAAGACAGCTTCCAGAAAATTATCTGGTGATACAACTGAGTTATTAGAGAAACCAGAACTTCCACTCCAATACCCAAATTTAATATTAATGTTAACATTAATATCGAACACAGAGTCTACATGATTTAAAATTTTTCTAGTCATTCTTAAATTTACCTCATACTGTTCACCCCACCTCTGCCTATGAGACCATTAAGAACTGCATACTGAGTTTTGGAGAAGAGGAAAAAAAAAAGAGAGATGAGAAGGAAGGGGAGGAGACAGAGAAAAGAGAGCAATTGATGTTAATTGATTAACTGGGAAGAAGTCGGTATCCTTATTCTTTAACAAGTCAGACTTGCAATAAGGAGAAAGAGAATGAGCAAGTGGAACGTGACTGCTTGCGTCAAGAACTTAGACCTTTCTGAGAGGAATGATAAGCTCTTCAGTAAAGGAGGAAGAGGAAAAGGAATGAGCAGAGCATAACACCAAAGGAAAATGGCAGTGTTTGGATAACTAGTGGCCAAAAAGAAAAGGAGAAATTGGAATTATAATCGGGCAATGTAAAAATTAATACTAATTAGACTCTATACCCTCCCCCCCAAACATTTAATTAGCGTGCATTAAGTAATCAATCATTAAATCTATGTGAAATTAATTTGTTCTGAGATCTTTACACATATATGCTCAATTTGCAAGTGGCATGGTGAACTCCTCCCAGTTTTAATTAATTAGAGCTGGCATTGGGGATGGAATATTTATTTATGGACCAGGTGCAATTAAAGAAGAAGGGCTGTGGTCGCTTAGAGAATGCCGGGAGCACCTCGGCGCATGAGTGCGGCCGACTCTTAGAATCTCAGAGCAGTTCCCCCAAGAGCCACTTCCTTCAGAGAGTATCACAGGGGATCTAGGATAGCCGGAATAGGAAGCTATGTGCTTCTCTCAATATTTTCGAACAGCTAACGGAGACGCTAGATTTCGTCTTGATAAGACTGCACCGGCTAGATAAACTATCGGACTGTTTTTCTGCCTGTGGCTGGGATTAGGTTCATTCTTTATGATAATGCTGGTTATCTTCTCCTGACCAGATGCCCCAATTATCAGTCAGCTCTGCCTGTCATGAAAAGCAGGAAATAATTTTATTTTAATCATCAAGTTTATTTGGTCCAAGAGATTTCTCTGGAAACAAAGGGAAAGGGCGGGGCACGGGGGAATTGATAATGGAAGTCCTTAGGAAAAAAAAGATAGAAAAGCACTGTTCCCGCACCAACGCTGGCAAGGAGGAGATTGCCCAAGTGATAGTGCCAAGTTCGCGCCATGACTTATTAAAAGTAATTAACAGCAGTCTCTCTGGTTCATCAAAGGTTACTTGAGGAATAAATTTCATGAGTTAGAAAGTGGAAGAAGATCCCTGGAGACACTAAGTCTCAAGCAAGAAAGTCACTCAGAGGCTGATGTGCGCCATCCAGAAAGGGTGGTGATGGCTGGTGTCTATCCGGGATGGATGAAGAGATCTGTAGGAGACACACCATCGCCACGCCTCAGTGGCTAAGGCATTACTGGCTTGCTCACCCCTGTGGTAGGAAAGAAGGGAAGATCAGAAATGACCTTCAGGTTTTTGAGTGGCAATTGAAAGGTGCTGTTTGCTGAAGGAGAGAGCCAGAGAAGGGAAATAATGCCGACGCAAATATTAGGAAATCGCCTCAAGAGAGCTAGGAAGACAGAGATTCTAAGATTTACTTCTGTCCCAAGGGTCTCCAGGATGTTTGTAATGCCAAGGACACAGAAGGACAAGGGATTTCTCACAGCGGGGCCCCAGGCTTTGTGGCTGCGGTGGGAGGTCTCTGCGCAAGGCAGACGCCAGGGGTCAGTGCAGGCCCAGCTTCCCCTGCTGGAGCATCGCCGAGGTCTCCCGCCTTCAGAGCGTGTTCATTACGGAAAGAATTTAAGAGAACTCTAAACGGCAGATTCGTTTATGATAGCGGCATTTACAGGCAGTTGTAATTATAGTGTATGGAAAACAATTATTCCCTCCTAAAATTGCTCTTTTAATTTTCTCTTATTTGTCCCACGGTGAATGTTAAATAAGCCTCATTGCTTTGCAGACAGCCTCGGATATGTGCACAGAGAGAAGCTCCAAAGGATGTGTTACGAACCACACACCACGCTAACCTGCCCAGGTGCGCTCACACACGCGCACACGGGTTTCTTGTACACATGACAGGCAAGCTCTGAAGAGCACACTGGTCCAGCCAGCAGCTTCCCACCACAGCCCTATCCCTTGCGCAGCTCGGGGACGCCACGTAGAAAGCTCCGCCCCAAGCATTAGAACGTCCTCTGGAGCCACTGCTCTCTGAACCCTTCCTCTCCCTCCAACGTCCTTGATCGTGTCTGGTATCTTCAAACTGTATTGCACCGTGGACAGACATTTTTGCTCCACAAACTTTCATCTACTTCCTTGTTCCTGGTCCCTCTCTCTGGCTATGGCTCAGGATAGTGCTTTCCCAAGGACAGTCGTAAATTGAATACCTTCCCAAAAATGCTAGTTTGCAAAGTGCTGTGTTTCCATATTCCAACCCCTACCAAAGAAAGTGGAATCCAAAGGTTCCAGAGCTAAATGTATCTTTCTGGAGACTTCTGCTACATTCTAGCACCTTGGCAGAAATGTGTTGCATTTCAAAGCATCTTTGGACGTTAGTGAGATTTCAAAGACAAGAGGCTCAACAGAGGTCTCCAACTGTCCTTGATGAGAGAGTAAATGTCTTTAGACTCAGACTGTGGGGCAGATGGCTGAGGATGGGAAACAAAACACATTTTCATAGTCAAGAACCAGTGACCTTTAATAAAAAGATTAGGCAGTGACCTTACATAGGTTCTTGGGCCATCTTTGAGTGATTAATGTTGGTGGATGGAGGCCAAGCTCTATTAGGAAGGGATGTGGAAGGCTGTCCTCTTGACTTAAAAGGAGAGGGGACTGTTTGCAGTTTTAGGGAAGTGTTAGTTTTAATTGGTTATCTTGGCCTTGAAATGTGGTCTTGGTTGTTAAATAGCTCTCTCTCTCTGTTCACAGGAGGAGAGAGAGCAGGGGGAAGGAATTTCATATGAGGGAAAGGAAAATGAAAATGAAAAGGATGCTGGTGCCAAGAGAGCCTTCTGTTGATGCTGGATGTTGGCAGACTGGGCTCTTCTCTATTCATCCATATTCTCTTTGCCTTGCCTCGAATGCTTAAGGGACTTCTGAATCTCTTTGTTTCCTGTTTCTACTACAAATGTATAAAATAGGCCTGAGAATGCCTGCTACTTCTTAACTAAGTGGGTCTTTTTTTTTGTTTGTTTGTTTCTTTCTTTCTTTGTTTTAACCTGTTAGGGCTACTATAACAAAGCACCAGAGTTTGGGTAAGTTACACACAATCAGAAATTTATTTCTTACAGTTTTGGAGCCTGAGAAGTCTGAGATCAAGATGCTAACACTTTAATTGTCTGACTCCTTATAGCAGCGCTTCTCTTACAGTGCTCTCACAGGGCAGGGAGGCCAGCAAGCCTACTGACTTGGTGGTACAATCCCATTCTTTGATGAGGGTACTAATCTCATTCATAATGAAAGGTCCTTCCCAAGCAGGAGAATCTTACTCGAGTACCAGGATGACGCAAACCCAAGAACTCACGAGCAGCCAGTCTTGATGCAATCAGGCAAGAGGTTTATTCAGAAAGCCAGAGCTCTGGGAACTACATGTATCTCACACAGAAGACAGAGGAGTCGAGCCCCGAACTTAGGGCTCATTTTATAAAGAAAATCACTCAGGTAGGCATCAGTAGGTGTGTAACAATTTCATTGGCTCGTTCAAATTGGCACACTCTATCTAAACACAAGTTTAGTCAACTTATCTAAGCAAACCATTTCCCTGTTCTTGTCTTAGAATTACTGAATTAGCCCTAATCCGGGCCAGATGATCTCGTGGTTAGCCTATTTCTTGGAACAGAAGGCCATGTCCTCAGGTTGGGTATGAGTAGGTCTCTGAGTGCTGTAGTGGGGTCAACTAAAAATTTTCCATTCTTACAATAACTAGTTTTCCTCTCAGGACACAATCATCTCCAGATACTGTCAAATTGGCATTCGTGTTTCAACACAGGAGAGTGTAGACATGGAGCTGAGAGAACCAGAGTCATTCCCACTGTAGTACCCAAGGCTCATGAGATTCATAGAAGAGATACCTGAGTTTTCCTTCTCCACGTGCCTTTAAAAGTCCCGTGAAGAATACCAAGGTGCTGTTAGGAAGTGGATACAATGCTTTTAAAACATAGATTCCAGGACTTCCAAAAGTAGTGGTTCTTAGTAAAACATGTATGTTCATAAAATTTGAGAATCGAAAAAGAACTAAAATGTATAGAAAAATGAAAAATGTAGTCTAGTATATTCTTAAATTACTTATAAAAATATATAGACAAAGTATCTGGATTACTGTGTGTATTTACATTTTGCTAAATTATTTGATAACTAGTTAGGACCTCCCTACCATGGCTTTAGAATTAACTATTCAAAGAAGGGTTCTGACCTGAGTTTTCTCCTCTAAGTTCTGCTCAGATCCCTTTGGTCTCCTAATCCAATTGTTAAGGAAGAAACAGAAGGACATTTGGATGAACTTTGAGGCTGTGGTTCATTCTTCAGGTAGGAAAGTGTGCTGAATAGTCCCCCCTCACTTCCTAAGGTGTCGCTCCATTTACCTCTTGGCATGGCTTGAATGTGGTTCATCCTCTCCAAAGCTCACGGAGAGACTCAAGTCCCATTCTGGAGATCTTGGGAAGTGGGCCCTTTAATAGCTGAGGTCTATGAGAGGGATTCATGGCATCCACGGGAGTGAGTTCACTATCACAAGAATAGGTTATCCTAGAGAGTCTGTTGTCATAATTCCCTTTTACTGTTGTGAGGCAGCATGAAACACTCAAGGGCAATCAGCTGGATGCTGGAGCCATGCTCTTTTTTTTTTAATATTTTTATTTATTTATTATATATGAGTACACTGTAGCTGTCTTCAGACACACCAGAAGAGGGCATCAGATCCCATTACAGATGGTTGTGAGCCACCATGTGGTTGCTGTGATTTGAACTCAGAACCTCTGGAAGAGCAGTCGGTGCTCTTAACCACGAGCCATCTCTCCAGCCCTGGAGCCATGCTCTTGAACCTCCTACTCTCCCAAACTGTGAGCCAAATAAATTTTCTGCTTTATGCATTACCCTACCTAGAACAGAAAACACATTTGTATACTTCTTCCTTCTTGTGGTGGTTTGAATACACATGGTCCTCAAAGGCTCCCAGGGAGTACCACAATTAGAAGGTGTGGCCTTGTTGGAGTAGGTGTGGCCTTGTTGGAGTAGGTGTGGCCTTGTTGGAGTAGGTGTGGCCTTGCTGGAGTAGGTGTGGCCTTGCTGGAGTAGGTGTGGCCTTGCTGGAGTAGGTGTGGCCTTGCTGGAGTAGGTGTGGCCTTGTTGGAGTAGGTGTGGCCTTGCTGGAGTAGGTGTGGCCTTGTTGGAGTAGGTGTGGCTTTGTTGGAAGAGATGCATCACTGCAGCGGGGAGGGTGGTCTTGGAGGCCTCAGAAGCTCAAACCACACCTAGTGGCTCACATTTCTTTTCCTGCTTCCTGCCGATCAAGATGTAGAACCCTGAGCTCTTTCTCCTCCAGCAACATTCCTGCCTTCAAGCCACCATGCTTCCCACAGTGGCCTAAACCTCTGAACCTATAAGCCAGCCCCAATGAAATATTTTCCTTTGTAAGAGTTGCAGTAGTCACGGTGTCTCTTCACAACAGTAAAACATCACGAAGACACTTCTCTAGAAGCTAAAAGTGTTGCCTAAATGGGATTTATTCATCTGAACTTCTCTATAAATTCTGCACGGGTCAGATTCATTGAACTAGTTTCTACTATACACCTAAAATGGTAGTGCAGGACTAAACAAGGATGTGGTAAGTACAAGTACACGTCCTACACATGGTGGTTGGTTGGAGCCCAGAGCCAGAGGCAGAAGCAGAGCCAGGGAGGCTGCTCTCCCTAAGGGTAGTCATAAAGTCACGAAGATGGTAGTCAACATTGACAGCACTGTCTTTTTTTCCCCTTTCCTGGTTTCCCCTCCAGAAACTCCCTATCCCATCCCCTACCCCCTGCCTCCATGAGGGTATTCCCTCACCCAACCACTCCCTCTGGCCTCCTCTCCCTGGCATTCCCCAACATTGGGGCATCAAGCCTTCTCAGGACCAAGGGCCTCTCCTCCCACTGATGCCCAACAAGGTCATCCTCTGCTACATATGTGGCTAGAGCCATGAGTCGCTCCATGTGTACTCTGATTGAAGGGTTAATCCCTGGGAGTTCTTGGGGGGCATCTGGTTGGTTGATATCATTGTTCTATGGGTTTCAAACCCCATCAGCTGCCTCAGTCCTTTCTCTAACTCCTCCATTGGGAATCCCATTCTCAATCCAATGGTTGTCTGCAAGCATCTGCCTCTGTATTTGTCAGGTTCTGGCACAGCCTCTCAGGAGACAACTTTATCAGGCTCCTATCAGCATGCACCTCTTGGCATCCCTAAATAGTGTCTGGATTTGGCGACTGTATGTGGGATGGATCCCCCCATGTGGCAGTCTCTGAATGGTCTTTTCTTCAGTCTCTGTTCTACCATTTGTCTCCAGATTTCCTCCCGTGATTATTTTGTTCCCCATTCTAAGAAGACTAAGCATCTGCACTTTGGTCATCCATCTTCTTGAGCTTCATGTGGTCTGTGGATTGTATCTTGGATAATTCAAGCTTTTGGGCTAATATCCACTTATCAGTGAGTGCATACCATGTGTGTTTTTGTGTGATTGGGTTACCTCACTCAGGATGATATTTTCTAGTTCCATCCATTTGCCTATGAATTTCATGAAGTCATAGTTTTTGATAGCTGAGTAGCACTCCATTGTGTAGATGTCCCACATTTTCTGTATCCATTCCTCTGTTGAAGGTCATCTGGGTTCTTTCCAGCTTCTGGCAATTATAAATAAAGCTGCTATGAACATAGTGAAGCATGTGTCCTTGTTATGTGTTGGAGCATCATTTGGGTATATGCCCAGGAGTAGTATAGCTGGGTCCTCAGGTAGTATTATGTCCAATTTTCTTAGGAACCTCCAGACTGATTTCCAGAGTGGTTATACCAGCTTGCAATCCCACCAACAATGGAGGAGTTTTTATCTTAGCCCTTCTGGCTGGTGTGAGGTAGAATCTTAGGGTTGTTTTGATCTGCATTTCCCTGATGACTAAGGATGTTGAACATTTCTTTTGGTGCTTCACAGCATTTGTTATTCCTCAGTTGAGAATTCTTTATTCAGCTCTGTACCCCATTTTTAATAGGGTTATTCGATTCTCTGGAGTCTAACTTTTTGAGTTCTTTGTATATATTGGATAGTAGCCCAGAGTGGGGTGTTGAAGTCTCCCACTATTATTATGTGAGAGGCAATGTGTGCTTTGAGCTTTAGTAAAGTTTCTTTTATGAATGTGGGTGTCCTTGCATTTGGAGCATAGATGTTCAGAACTAAGAATTCATCTTGGTAGATTTTTCCTTTAACAAGTATGAAGTGTTCTTGATACATTTTTGTTAGCTTTTGGTTGAAAATTGATTTTATTCGATATTAGAATGTCTACTCTAGCTTGTTTCTTGGGACCATTTGCTTGGAAAACTGTTTTCCATTCTTTTACTCTGAAGTAGTGTCTGTCTTTGTCACTGAGGTGTGTTTCCTGCTTGCAGCAAAGTGCTGGGTCCTCTTTACTTATCTAGTCTGTTAGTCTATGTCTTTTTATTGGAGAATTGAGCTTATTGCTATTAAGAGATATTAAGGAAAAGTAATTGTTGCTTCCTGTTATTTTTCTTGTTAGAAGTGGAATTATGTTTGTGTCTTTTGGGCTTGTTGAAATAAGATTACTTTCTTGCTTTTTTTAGGGTGTACTTTCCCTCCTTGTGTTGGAGTTTTCCATTATTATCCTTTGTTGGGCTGGATTTGTGTGACAATATTGTGTAAATTTGCTTTTGTCATGGAATATCTTGATTTCTCCATCTATGTTAATTGAGAGTTTTGTCGGGTATAGTAGCCTGTGTTGGTGTTTGTGTTCTCTTAAGATCTGTATGACATCTGCCCAGGATCTTCTGGCTTTCATTGCCTTTGGTGAGAAGTCTTGTACAATTCTGATAGGTCTGCTTTTATATGTTAACCTTCTCCCCTTACTGCTTTTAATATTCTTTTTTTGTTTTGTGCATTTGGTATTTTGATTATTATGTGACAGAAGGAGTTTCTTTTCTGGTCCAGTCTGTTTGGAGTTCTGTAGGCTTCTTGTATGCTTCTGAGCATCTCTTTATTTAGATTAGGGAAGTTTTCTTCTATAATTTTGTTGAAGATATTTAGTGGCCCTTTAAGTTGGGAATCTTCACTCTCTTCTATACCTATTATCCTTAAGTTTGATCTTCTCTTTGTGTCCTGGGTTTCCTGGATGTTTTGGGTTAGGAGATTTTTGCATTTTGCATTTTCTTTGACTGTTGTGTCAATGTGTTCTATGGTATTTTCTGCACCTGAGATTCTCTCTTCTATTTCTTGAATTTTCTTGGTGATGCTTGCATCTATGACTCCTGATTTCTTCCCTAGGTTTTTCTCTCTCCAGGGTTGTGTCCCTTTGTTGGTTTTTCTTTTTATTGTTTCTATTTCCATCTTTAGATCCTGGATGATTTTGTTCAATTCCTTCACCTGTTTGGTTGTGTTTCCCTGTAATTCTTTAAGGGAATTGTTTCCTCTTTAAGGGCTTCTACCTGTTTACCGGTGTTCTCCTGTATTTCTTTAAGGGAGTTATTTCTTTCTTTCTTAAGGTCTTCTATCATCATCTTGAAATGTGATTTTAAATCCAAATCTTGCTTTTCCTGTGTGTTGGGGGTATCCAGGACTTGCTATAGTGGGAGAACTGGGTTCTGATGATGCCAAATAGCCTTGGTTTCTGTTGCTTATGTTCTTGCACTGGCCTCTCACTTCTGTTTATTTCTAGTGCTCCCTGTCCTTGCTGTCTCGATCCTTGACATGTCAGAACTCCTCAGAGTCCAGCACTCTGTGATCCTATGATTCTGGAATCCTGTGATCCTATGATTCTGGAATCCTGTGATCCTAACATCCTGTTGTGTCAGAGCTCCTGGGAGTCAGGCTTTCTCAGGATGTTGCAGGAGTGGGTGGGGAGCCAGAGCCCTGGGTTTGCTCTAGGCATAGGTGCAAGCTGAAAGGAACCTGTGTCTCTGTCTTGTGGGGTTTGGATTTCCCTAGTGCCTGTGGGGGTACCAGTTATGCTGGGTATTGGGAAAGATGTCGTATCTTCAACTGTGCCCCTGGGTGTGTCCAAACTCCTGGGAGTTGGGCTTCCTCTGGGCGTTATAGGAGTGGGTGCAGAGCCAGTGCCCAAGGTCTGCTCAAGACACTGGTTCAGACTGGAAGGGACCCATGCCTCTGGCTGCGTGGGGATTCCTGTGTCCCTTGGATACTGGGGAACCCAGTTACTCCAGGTGTTGGGGCAGATGTTGTGGCCTCCTCACCTGTGATCCTGGGTGTGTTAGAGCACGTGGGAGTCAGGCTTTCTCTGGGTGTTGTGGGACTGGGTGTGGAGCCAGCACCCAAGATCTGCTCAGGGCACTGATTCAGACCGGAAGGGCGACAGTGCTGTCTTACAGACTTTAACAACTGTAGTGCATTTGGCTTTTTGCTGAGCTCTTGGCACAAAGTATCTCATTGAATTCCCTCAATTACCCTGGAGTTTAAAGATTGTGTTGTTGGGAGACAATGCTGCTTTAGTGAAAGCCACCTAGGAAATAGGAGAGACTAGATGTAAAATAAGACTGCCTCCAAACAATTTAAGTGACACTCAGAATCTGCTCATAAATAGTGTCATTCTTTCAGAGGTAAAAGGGACTTTCTACCATAGTGGGGAAATTATTTTTTGTTGTTTGAGACCAGGTCTTATCCTGTAATGCAGACTGGTCTCAAACTTACTTAGCTGAGGTTGACCTTGAACTTGTGATCCTCCTGCCTCATCCTCCTGGAGGAGAAAACTTTTTAATAAGCAACGTTGTTTACCACTCAGGACAATCAAACAAAACTGCCCTCTGAGAATTTCACCATCATCATTGCTGGTAATTTTTAATCAAGGAAAACATGCTCATATCGTTCCCGAGTGAGTCCTGGCCTCCATCCACCCACATTAATCACTTTAAAATAGCCTGAGAATTCATTTAATGTCACTGCTTAATCACTTTATTAAATGCCACTGCTCCTCCATGCGAGTGTTTGTCTTAGCTCATCTCTGACATCCATTGGTACCAAAGAACTTCAGCCCCCTTTTAAAAGTCTGTGAATATCCTGCTGTGTCTGCCCCTGGTATCGCTTGCCAAGAAGACCAACCAGCATAGTGTGAGATGAGACAGCCACCCTCTCCTACAACTTGAAATCCTGTCATAGAAAGCCATTGCTATAGTTAAGGGTAGCCTGCTCCTAGTACACAGGACTATTTTATTCTGTACCCCCCCTTTTTAATTATTATTCTCAAGAGAAAGTGGTGTAAACATTTTAGGAACTTCAGGAGTGAGAGGTAACAGAGAGGGGAAGAAAGTTAATGTCTTAGTTAGGGTTTTACTGCTGGGAACAGACACCATGACCAAGGCAACTCTTACAAGGACAACATTTCATTGGGCCTGGCTTATAGGTTCTCAGATTCAGTCCATTCTCATCAAGGTGGGAACATGGCAGCATCCAGGCAGGCATGGTACAGGAGGAGCTGAGAGTTCTGTCTTCATCTGAAGGCTGCTAGTTGAAAGACTGGATTTCAGGCAGCTAGTATGGGAGTCTTAAAGCCCACACCTACAGTGACACACCCTTCTAAGATAGCCACACCTACTCCAAAAGGGCCACACCTAATAGTGCCTGGGCCAAGCATATACAAACTATCACAGTTAATTAACAAACTGGAAAGAGAATCTCTGTCACTGATATAAAGGATACCAAAATGCATTTTGTTCTATTGACTAAAGCCAAGAGTTTAGCAGGGGAGGTTGGCATGCCCCTGTCATTTCATCACTTGGGAAGATGAGGCAGGGGGAATCATGAGGTCAGGGTCAGCCTGGGATAGATGTGCAGCATGATCTATCGAAAGGAGAAAGGTGGGTGGCGGGTAGCAAAAAATATTGACCAAGTTATTGCGACACTACTAAGCGGAAGAGTTGTCTTGCCCGGCCATAGCTGGAGGAGATGTGAGTGAGCAAGGACAGCTATGCAGTGATTGACAGGAAGAACCTTCTCCAGAGGGAGACCATTTGCACATCAGTTGGTAGCATCTAGAACAATAAAACTAAATCTAAGAGACATGGAGTGTTTCCTGCATGTTGTGAATAACTCCTCTAGGGTGGATCTTCTTAATTATTTATTTTTATTATTTTTAATCATGTGTATGTGTGTGCTTCTATATGTGAGTAGTGCATGTGTGTGTCTGTGTGTATGTATGTGTATGTGTGTCTCTGTATGTGTGTGTGTGTGTGTGTGTGTGTGCGTGTGTATGTATGTCTGTGTGCAGGTGTGTGTAGGTGTCTATGGAGACAGGAGACATTAAGTGCCCTGGGGTTAGAGTTATGGACAACTATAAACACCCTCTACTGCTGGTCCTCTATAAGAGCAGTGTGTTCTCTTGACTACTGAGCCATCCCTCCAGCCCCAAGAAGAAATGCTTTTACCGTAGTGGTAAAAAAGTAAGTTGTATTCACATGCAATCACAGAAGACCCATGATGGTTAGAGGCAGGATGGGGGCTTAAGAATGATGCTGAGCCTTACCTGGAAGGCAAGCTGTGAGGAATCCAGGAAGTCTACTGTGGACTGAAGATGAGATAGGCATGAATGCTGTGTTAGTCACCATTTGTTGCTGTGGAGAGACAGAACCAGCAAGGCAACTCCTTTAAGAGTAAGCATTTGATGGAGCCTTCCTCACAATTGCAAGGCTTTAGTCCCTTATCATTAAGGCAGGGAGCACCACCACAGGCAGGCAGACAGGACTAGAGCAACAGCTCAAAGGTAGATTCTGATCCATAGACAGGTAGGTGGGAGGCAGGAGAGGGTCACACCTATCCCAACAAGACCACGCCTCCTATCCTTCCCAAACAGTGCCACTCCCTGATGGCTAAGCATTAATGCATATGAGCCTATAGAGGCCATTCTTATCCCCACCACCACAGCTGCCCAACCTGCTAACCCTGCACTGGCATGCCAGTTAATATACCAAAGGCTGCCACTAAGAACTGGAGAACAGGTCCCATTTACACGTCAATTTAAGCCTTCAAAGTTCCTTCCTTGCAATAATTTGAGACTGATGTTATTGATTGCATATGTTGAAAGATGATCATTATGTTCCCTGAATGCAACTCCATGCTTCACAGAGAAGGAAACTAAAAATAATGGAGTGATTGACTTCTCCTCCATTTAAGGTCTAGAGTTTCAAAGGCACATTTCTGCAAATGGAGCTATTACACTGCCTGTAGTAGGACATATTACTAGGAAGGTCATCAGAAAATACAAATTTCAGGTTGTTACACTTTCCTGTGGCATTCATCACATTGTTAAAGGTGACTTTTCATTTGGGAAAGGTATAGGCTGATGAACAATCACCCCTGCATATCACTGTTTAGAAATATCGGGAGGTTGCATTTTAGAGAGCCAAAACAATGATGCTTGGAATGAGGCAGACACCTTTGGTTAAAGGATGTAAATAAGACCTTTGAAAGACTAAGAATTTCAGTTTTTCCCTTCATTTGATTCCCCGTAGTGTGTATAGGTTTGCCCCTATTTTAGAGGAATCATGTCTCCCCGAAGTAATCAGTTGTCAGGCCTGGCTCTATATTCAGGTCAGCATGACAGAAGTTTGAACTCCTTTTCAGAAAAACAGACAGGCTTATAGACAGAGGTATAGGCAAATAAACTCAGATAGATAGATAGATAGATAGATAGATAGATAGATAGATAGATAGATAGATAGATATGTTAAATATTTAGATGAGTGATGTACAAATGGAAAATAGATGACAGACATATAGATTGCAGATGACAAGTTGTTAAATGATAAATAGGTGATAGGCAATAGATAAATAGATGATTAATTGATAGATGGAATATTGATAGATGATTAAAAACACAACAGAGAGATGATAGACTGATAGGTAGATAACAAGTAATAAATGATGATTCAGACAGGCAGACAGGCAGGCAGAGCGAGCTATCTTCAGAAGCAGTATTACACAGTGGCATTTGGTTTACCAGGACATGGCTTAAGATACTGAAATGGTGGTCTTTCGGCAGAGTAAGGAGCACACATCCAGGAGATGTAGACTGCATGGTACTTAGTGATTTGTCAAGTAGAGTTTATACTAAAAATAGAAGAGGAAGAAGAGATATCCAGAAATGAGTCAAGACACGTCGATGGCAAGAGAAGAAAAATAACACGGTAAGGAATGTCTAGTAGATTCCAGAGAGAGCACTGAGAGAAAATCTGGAAATATGTGCTTCCTTAAAAAGTCCTCACACAAGTTTGGACTAAGATGCAGGGCAGGCTCTCTACAGGCAGGCTCTCACCCACATGCAAAGTGCTGTTATCTCTCTTATTTAAAAAAAAAATCCTCTTGGTCCCCAATCTCTGACCTCGTTTTATTTCTCTGTCCTTCTGTTGATCAAAGCCATTTGAGAGGGTCACAAGCTCTCCTCAAGTTTGCTCATGAATCCAACCGGCAACCTCCATGTCACAAATGTCTAAAGATCACATCTCAATGTACTTGAACTTGGCGTGGAGCAAATATTCAGACACAAGCAACACTACAGCTCCACTGGTTGTCTAAAAAATCAAAGTGTTTCTAAATGGCTACATTTCTGAATCCTCCGAGAGCCCTCTCCAATCACAGCCATTCCTTGACATGTTTTCTACCTCCACAGAATGTATAAATTAAAGAGTTAATCATGGCCACTGTAGGGTAGCGGATGGGCATGCTTTCTCTCTAGAGGTAGGCTGGTTTTCATTCAATGATGTACGAGCCTGCCAATCCCCCATAAAGCCACACTGGAATCCAGGTCCCACATGTAATGATCCTTGGTCGATCCACCTTGGAGGCTCCTCTGGTGTCCTCTGTGTTCCCAGAATGCCACCAGACCTTTTGTGGCTCCCTTGAGGCAGTCTTAGATTCTGGTTATAGTAGACACTGTGTACCCATGTCCCTGTCGGTGCTATTAGTCAAGTGAAAAACTATCTCAGGTTCATTTGCCCTCCAAAGTTCTAACCTGATGCTCCTTAGACTGACCCCAATGTCCATTTCGATGGCCACCGAAGACTGTAGCTTCCTTGGACTTTGCCACTGAGAGGCAGAGATATTGAATGAATAGCATAAGTCATGATGGGGCCTTTAGAGGATCAGAGATTCCCAGCATGTCGATGACTATCAAATGTTACTTCCGTTTAACTGCATAGAATCATTAAAAACCCCAAATATCCTCTGTTCACAAGAATTAACAGAAATTTTACTAAACAAAATGAGAACACTCATATGTAGTTCGTGCCTTACTTGATAAACAGATTCATTCAAATGGTCTCTTTCTCATCCTTACAGATGTGACAATGGGGGCACAATGACAAAATTTAAAACCTGAGTGTCAGAAATGAGACTGAAATTCAGCTAGGCCAGCACACAGCCAATGCTCCCAACTACCATGGTACCCCATCTCCTGCTTGGCCTGAAGGTTTATATCTACCAATTAAACATGACATTCCGAACTGACTTTCCTGATTTAGCTGATAATAAAGACTTTTTAAATACACAAAATCTCAGTACTATCAGAGCTAAGAGATTGGGAACGATAGAACATCTTTAATGTAATTGCTTTTCAACAGACGCTGAGAGAATTTGGCACCTTGATAAGTATTACTGATGTCAACTTGACATCCTGAGTCATCAGGCACGGTGAAGGTAGCAGGGAAGTTTGCACATTGCATTCTGGTCTCTGCTTCATTCCATAGCTTGGGCAAAACCCTCATTTACATGAGGGTGAGCCCCTCAGATAAGCAATTTCTAAAGATTAGCGAGTGATTTGACGATTACTCCAAAGATTTAATGAGTCCTGTGCACTAAAATGACATCATTTGACAGATTGACAGGGAGCCCGTTGAGCTAAGATAAGAAGAAGCTTGAAGTGTAGCGTGTGGTAGAGCATGTGCTTAGTATGCACGAGGCCCTAGTTTCAGTCTGAGCGGTGAGAGGAAGGAATCCCCTTATGTTATAGATTTTCCCATTAATATTAATTAACATTAATATTTAACTATACTGACGGTTAGTGTTTTGAATATCTCTTCACCTTTCACTAGCATTTGACTCAGCCTTAAAATGTTTTCAATAAATGGCAGCGCACCAGTCCCTTGTGCCCTTCCCAGTTCCTCACTCATTCACCCTTTCTTTCCCTTTAGTAGTTATTCCTCATTCCCTGGTCTCCAAAGCAAGGTATGTCCTAGGCTCAATGCTGGGACATCTTTTTATTTTATTTTTATTTTACTTTTTATCTTATCTGCCTTGATCATTGCATCCAATGCCATGGCTTTACAGAACATGCACATATTGACACACTGGGTACTTGAAAATGCGCATCTTTGGGCTTATTTCTTTTTAAAGACTAAACTAGTGCGTGTGAACAGTTCCTAACAGTCTGTATTTGCTTACCTCAAACTTCATATTTAAGACTCAACTTCTTAAGTTGTGTATGTGTGTGTGTGCCCAAGTCTATGTAGGTGCATCACGTGAGTGCAGGAGCCCTTGAAGACCAGAAGAGGTGTCAGAGGCCCTGGAACTAAAGTTATTGTAGGCTACACAATACAGGTTCTCAGAACAAGACCCATGTCCTCTGCAGGAGCAATGTGTTCTTTAACTACCGAGCCACCTCGCTAGCTTCTGCTCTTCTCCACCTCCCACCGTCTTTCTCGCGTTGGCAAAGGGTGTCTGTCCGTCTGGATATTCCAGCCGCAAACCTTTGATCATTCTATACTCCTCATTCACACTGCATGCCCAGTCTGAAGGAACCTCGGACAGTCTACTTTCAGAAGAGAACCTAACCCCAACCGCGGCTCACCATCTCACCACATCTGGTGTCTGCTTCCTGCTCTACTGCTCTGCACCGCTGAAGCACTGGCCACTTCAGCATAGGAAACACACCAAAACAACCTGCAAGGAAAGACGCTGCATTGTCTACCATCAAACTCCGAGTAAAAGCCATCATAGCACCCTCAGCCCCAACACCTGGCTACATCGCTCCTAGAAGGCTCTTCCTCCTTCCCTGGGCTTCAGCCATGCGGACACCCCTTTGTCCCATGTATCTGTCTTGGGAGCTTTCCTTATATTTCATCTGACCAAATGCTCTTCCTTTAGCTATCCACCTCCCTCACTAGCTCTTGGCTCGAATCCTACTTTTTCGGTTTCCCATTGCCGTTGTAACAAGACATCTAAAGCTTTGTTTCTTAAAGCAACAAGTATTTTATCTTACACTTCTGTAGCTGAGGGATTCCGGTATCAGAAGGGCCTTTGCAGTCTGTTGGTGGTCACTGCTTTGCTTTTCCAGAGGCCGCTCATATGCCTTCACTCCAGTTCTCTCCTTTCTCCCTAAAGCTGATAACACAGCATCATCAAATCTATTTTTTTTTTTATCAGATTCTCCCGTCATGTTACTGTTCCCGAGTCTGGGTCTTCTTATTTAATGTAACTACACTGGGCTCACCTGAAGAACAGCGAGTCCCTCCACCTCATTGACTTCAACCTGGACACCCGTTCAAAGGCTCATCTTCCACATACAGTAACATGGTCACGGGTTCTAGGAATAAAGACAGGGACGTGTTAGGGATTATCATTCAGCATACCACGGTGAACTTGTTTGTAGGTTTTCCCAACTGAGACATTTAAATTTATGAACCCCATTCTCTTGCCAGAATGGTTTTGCTTCTTCTACAGTTTCCCCCTATGGTGTTTATTGCTGTCCTGCACATTATAGATCTAGAATGCATCTGTTTAAGGGGAAGGGGCTTTTAACATTTTACTGCTCTATATAATCCATAGCTTTTTAGCAGACTAGCCAGAACATGGTAAGACCTCTGTGAATTTCTGCTGGATAAATAGAGGAGATACTTTATAAATAACGACATACGGAAGATTGAGACCCACAACTGGAATCTGCTAATGAAGTACACATGCAGGAGATGTTACTAGAGCTTGTCCAAGTCTTGCCTCTGTTGTGGTACATGAAAGACTTTGGAGTTAGTTAGGGACGTGTAACTATGTCTAACCACTGAATTATGACTTACAAAGGGATTTATGTTAAGTGTAGTCTGAAACAATAAGAAGACTTTGCTCAGGGGCTGGAGAGATGGCTCAGTGGTTAAGAGCACTGACTGCTCTTCCAGAGGTCCTGAGTTCAAATCCCAGCAACCCCATGGTGGCTCACAACCATCTGTAATGGGATCTGATGCCCTCTTCTGGTGTGTCTGAAGACAGCTACAGTGTACTTACATATAATAAATAAATAAGTCTAAAAAAATGAAAAAAGACTTCTAGCCATATGCTGAAGCAATCAGGGATGGGTAATTTCAGGTGACGTAATGGCAGATTAGATTTATTTATTTTATTTTATGTGCAAGTGTTTTGCCTGTGTGTGTGTGTGATTGTGTGTGTGTGTATGTGTGCTTGGTGTCTGTGGAAGCCAAAAGAGAGTATCAGATCCCTGGCACTGGAGTTACAGATGGTTGTGAGGTATCATATGGGTCCTGGGAATCAAACACATGTCATTACAAGAGCAACGAGTACTCCTAAGCACCAAGCCACCTCTCCAAGATCAGTGGCAACATCTTGGAAAGCCTGAGCCACTCAGGTCAGTGTCTATGCAAAGCAGAGCCATCACTCCTTCCCTACCACCAGAGCAAGACACAAAATGCAACCAACAAATCAACTTCCGTTACAGTGAGATGCTGAAATTGGGATGGGGTTGTGGCTCAGTCAGTGGAGGGCTTGCCTAGAACCCACAGTGTCCCAGGTTTGATACCAAGCGGCGTCAAACCAAACCAAGACAGTGCATGCCTGTAATCCTAGCACTCTGGAGACAGAGGCAGGACAATGGCCAATACAAGGTCATCTTCAGCCACATAGCACATTCGGAGTCAGAATAAACTACAGGAGACAATGTCTCAAAAGCAAAATAAAACAAGCCAGTCAATTGGCCAAATGAGAGTTAATAGATCTCAGGCTGGACTCAAATGACTGTAGTTACGAGCTCCACCTTTGATTTCATTGTGGGGCGAAAAAAGGAAATTAAAAGATAATTTAAAACAAACTCTGGGTTGTTTGCTATCGGAATATAATTAGTCTACTCTGATTAATGCAACTTCTGTTACTAAAACTTGGATGCCCTTGCAAAACACAACCCAAAATGCATGCTCCTGACTTTGCAGATGGCCACTGGCCAGGAAACTGATATCAGAAGCTAGAAAGTGATCCATGTGTCATGGTGACCCTCTATTTAGTAAAACTGTCACTCATGTAACTTAGGAAGTCGGTTGTCGTGTGAGTGAGACAAAAGCTCAAGGGGAAAACACAATGTTTAGAGGGTTTGCTCTGTGATATTTGTCATGTCTGCCTAGGTCTTGGAAGAAATAAACCCAGGGAAGACTCTCCCAATTTGAAAGCAGAAATGGAAGAAAGTCGAGAATGTACGGATTGACTCTTTGCAGGACTAAAAAAAGCCAATTGCTTCTCTACCCCCCAAATAGTAAAATTTAAGTCAGAAAGCAATTTTAAGGCAGATGCCAATAAAATCTCTCAGAAGATTATATCACCTAAGGGCAAGGATCAAATTAAGGATATATTGCACAGTAAATCTTTTTCAATTGTATGAAATTACTCGTGGCAGATATTAAGGGCAAATTTTGTCTGCAGAAGCACAGTAGCCTAGAGAAAGAAACTGTGGGGATGAAATGCAGGGAAACGTGCCAGACAGGAGAAATGTATCTCAAAAGGAACCTTCTCTCTTACTGTCCTTCCTGACCCTTCCTGGAGAAACTGACCTTATGCCATGAGGTAGGCAGAAGAAGGGGGACCTCCATACCTAGTACAGGAGTTGGGGAGCCTCAGTCCTCATCTCCCACAGGAGGGAAATGGAATCTCACCTGCATCAAGAGGGCGTCTCCATTCCACAACTGCCTGCATGCGAGTGGAAAGGTGGTGAGGAAGTGGTCCACAGGAAGGATGCTGAGGAATCCCTGGGAAAGTGACATCAGACCCTGAGGACAGTGAGGAGAGAGAATCCTCATGAGTGGATGAGCTGCTGGGTTGTTGGAGGAAATGCAGCCCAGGAGGGACGGAGGGTCAGAGCCCATGTATACGAGAAGAGCATCTTTGGTGATGCGGGGTAGGAACTAGGCACAGGGTGACAAAGGCTGAACAGGATGAAGAAGCCAGCTGTGTACAGGGCGCCTTATAGGAGAGCCCAAGCCAAGGACATGGGCTGCAGAGGTGACAGACACCAAGCAAGCTTTAGAACGGGGGATCGTGACTGTGAAGAGGAGAGCATACACAACAGAAGTTTAGACTGCATCAAGGTTTGGTTAAAAATAGTGAAGAGAGGGGCTGGGATGATGGCACCATTGGTAAAGTGGTTGCCTTGCAAGCATGAGAACTAAATTCAATCTCTCAGAAGCAAAAGCTAGGCATGGTAGAGCACACCTCTAATCCCAGAGGTAGGGAGGCAGAGGCCAGCAGATCGCTGGAGTTTCTATTCCAGCCAGCCCAGCCAAATGGACAACTTCCTGGCCTGTGAGAGACTATCTCAAAACTAACAAAGAACAGGGTGGATACATTCCTGGGGAACAATACCTAAGATGGACTTCTGGCCTCCACATGCATGCCCACTTCTGAGTGTCTGCCCACAGATGTGTGTGCATGTGCGTGTGTGTGTGCATGCGCACACGCACACACACACATAGTGGTGAGCAGGGTGTTCATGTAGGGTAGGAGCAGCAACAATGGATGGTGATGGCAGATGGTACATCCATGTGAATTTTTACCTACTTTATATATGCATATGTAATACACATATATACACGCATACACACACATTGCTATGTGAGAGAGCCTGGGAACAGCAGTATTAATACTATTTATAGTATTTATATTACATACTTTTTTTTAAAGTTCAACACAACATTATACATAAATTCAAGCCATAAATTGAATAAGACGTTTACAACAGAGAATGTTTACATTTGTATCCATTAGGAGTAATTATTTGGCTAAACATTCATTGTCTGTCCCAAATTTAACAGGTTCCTGGAAAATTAAAAACCATAGCTAAGTTATTAGTGAAGTTTTGTATAGATAACCCCAGTCAATATTTTATCTTCTGTCCTAGCACCTGTAATAAATCATTAGTCCCCTTTTTATGACCTTTGCTCAATTGTTTTAAAACCTCTTAGGATGTGCTCTGAGTAATAAAAGTTTGACTACTATCTAGAAGCAATTAACTGGTAACATAAGGGAGACTGACAGAGTTCCCATTGCAGCTTTTTTTTTTTTATTAACTTGAGTATTTCTTATATACATTTAGAGTGTTATTCCTTTCGGTTTCGGGCAAACATCCCCTAATCCCTCCCCTCCCATTCTTTCTGGGTGTTCCCCTCCCATCTCCCCATTGCCGCCCTCCCCAACAATCTAGTTCACTGGGAGTTCAGTCTTAGCAGGACCCAGGGCTTCCCCTTCCACTGGTGCTCTTACTAGGATATTCATTGCTACCTATGAGGTCAGAGTCCAGGGTCAGTCCATGTATAGTCTTTAGGTAGTGGCTTAGTCCCTGGAAGCTCTGCTTGCTTGGCATTGTTGTACATATGGGGTCTCAAGCCCCTTCAAGCTCTTCCAGTTCTTTCTCTGATTCCTTCAACGGTGGTCCTATTCTCAGTTCAGTGGTTTGCTGCTGGCATTCGCCTCTGTATTTGCTGTATTCTGGCTGTGTCTCTCAGGAGACATCTACATCGGCTCCTGTCGGCCTGCACTTCTTTGCTTCATCCATCTTGTCTAATTGGATGGCTGTATATGTATGGGCCACATGTGGGGCAGGCTCTGAATGGGTGTTCCTTCTGTGTCTGTTTTAATCTTTCCTATTCCCTCTATTCTTGTTCCCCTTTTAAAGAAGGAGTGAAGCATTCACATTTTGATCATCCGTCTTGAGTTTCATTTGTTCTAGGCATCTAGGGTAATTCAAGCATTTGGGCTAATATCCACTTATCAATGAGTGCATACCATGTGTGTTTTTCTGTGATTGGGTTACCTCACTCAGGATGATAT